>NC_082685.1:103134012-103434012 GCF_949987515.2 Delphinus delphis | reverse complement strand
AGGTTCTAGAACTGAAAAATACTTTACCATTTCAATTTGAAGCAATCAGAATATTCATTTGAAAACTAATATGAAGATTAGAAAATGGTTTTCAAAATTTTGGAAAACATGGAGATGTTGCTTATGAAACAAAGTATTAAAAATTATTGATATCCTCATGAAAATGAAGCCACCTGGTAACAAAGGAATGGGTTGTTGGACAAAACCAGATACAAGATTATTGTCAAGTTTCAAGCTTTTGTTTTGGATGGTAGGCTCATAAGTGTGTATCATACTATTTAAAATAACTAGTTAAATAATAACTTAAATACAAAACACGCATAGACTAACAACGAGAGCACATTATGAACTACAGGCTATGATTAATCCAATTCTGTGTAAGTGAAGTACAATAAGAAAAAAATGTTGTCAATAATGTAGGTAAATGGAAGTATATATTGTCTATGCTGGCCACATTAAATGTCAGTTCACTTTAACACATATGGATTGAACATGTATTGTGGAAAGTAATTATTTTGAGGGCATTGGAAGATTTTAATTTTTATTAAAGGAATTACTATCTGAGAAATAGAACCAGTAATATAAATTACTTAATTAAAAAGACTGCTCCCTGTGCTTTTTATCATGCACCTCATTAATTACAAAATTTCAAAAATATAAGCTCGATGTAGAAATATTTATTTATTTATATTCATATATATCTTTCACTAACATTGGTTATTTCGAGCAAAAATATACATTTAGGGAAAGGTTAGCTGTTAATGATAATGGAGGTAAATCTTTACTTCAGTACTCATCTTTTGAGTGTCTATTTTTAACCCCTTCTTGCTTCATCTGATTCTATCATCTTTGAATTACCTTATAATATGGCTGAAAAAGAACTCCTACCTGAAGTAGAAATTTCAGCTCTGCCATTTTCCTGTGTAAAAATTATAAGTACTTTTTGTTCAATCAGTAATTTCCTCACCATTTTGCAAGGGATATTTTAACTAATATAAAATAACATACTCTGGAAATCCACTTAACCAGTTGCTTGAAAGCAATCAGCTGGAGGTGAATAAAGGCATGATGGCACCTCCAGGCCTCTACATGATGGAACACCATTATACACACCTGGTACAAGTATTTTTGCAATATTTCTGAAGAACTTACTTCAAAGTTCATGACAATAGCAATGACATAGATTCTCAGAAGTCAGACTTCTGAGAATTTATGTCAAGGAAACTATCAGTAAACAGACCAAGATTTACAAATGTAAGTCTTCTCATAGCATTATTTCTAATATTGAAAATTGTAAGCTAATTAAAATTTTCAACAACTGAAAAATGTTTTGACAATTTATATTCATCCACATCTAGAATAATAGGCAGGCATTAACATGGTATTTCTAAAATATTTAATAGCAATGAGAAATGCTTATAATAGTAAGTAAAAACAGCAGGATACAAAATAGTACATACAATTTGAAAATATAAATGTAGGGAAAATTGTAAGGTAGTACATTTTATTTTTTCCTTTTTTCTGTCCTTTAAATTGCAAATTATCCACCATAAGCATGTATTACATTTATAATAATAAAATCCTCTTATAAAGTTATTTTAAAAATTAACCCTTATAATCCTGCCACCCAGAGAGAACCATTATCAAAATTTTTATCTCTTCTCTACCAGTATTCTTTCTATGCATATTAATATAGTTAAGATCACACTACATATATAATTTAAGTACCCTGTTTTTCAAAGTTAATGTGAAAGAACAAGCACAAAATTAGTATATAATTGTACTTAAGAGGTCTTTGAGTCAAACAGATCTGTGCTTAAGTCTGATTTTGCCACAGACCAGCTGCATCAGCTAGAATTGTGTTTGGCTGCACTTAATAAAAATCTAACTTCTGTGGCGTAATCAAACAGGGTTGGTTAAGGGTCTTAGGCAAACGTGGGTTGGTGCAGTCCTCAAGAACTTCATCAAGGTCCAGGCTTCTCCTTGTCTCTTATACTGCCATTCTTAGCCTGTGGTTTTCAGCAATGGTTACAAGATGACTGCTACACACACAGGCTTCATATGCTCATTTGAGAGAAGAAGAAGAGGGAAGATGCAGGCCAAAAGGCTAAAACACTCATTCCAGTTGAGGCTTCCTTTAGAATAGCCACCTCTGTTTAAATTGCATTGGCCATAATTAGGCACATGGCCACCTCAATTGTGTTAGTCTGTTGGTTGAGTATTTTTAGCTGAGCATATTTCAACCCCAAACAAAATTGGAGCTCTGTTACTAAGGAAGAAAAGAGAATGGGTTTTAGATGCGCAACCAGTAGAGACTAAACCAATGCTGTATAATCCTCAGCAAAGCACTTAGCCTAGCTGAGATTCAGTTTTTTCACACTTGAAAGGGGATCAGGAAAGTATCTCATGAAGTAGTTGCCAGGACCTAAGGCATGTAAAATGATTGGCACAATGTCTAGCATTTACCAGCATTCAAGAAATTTCAGCTATTACTTATTAAAACTCATAAACATAATAGTCTATCATATGGATATACCTCAATTTCATTGACAATGCTAATTTATTTTGGTTATTGTATAAATCTTTTATAATTAATAGCAACTACACTTATATTTAAATTAATGTTGCTGTGACTAAGTTGTGCATAATTTTTCCTTCAGTTTGTATGACATTCTTAGAAAATTCAGAGAAATTAAATTAATGGATCGAAGAGTTTGAACAATTTTAAAACCCTTCATTCATCTTGATGGTTTGCTCTCCAAAATATTTTTTACACAGTTAATTTCCACAACAGTTCTCATATCTTCACTCTAGCTTTACCTCGTTGAGGATAGTCATTAATTGCTAATTTGATAGATGATTTGGCAAAGACTACTACCTTCTCATCAAAGCTCATATTCTCCTCATCTTTCTGGCCATACAGCTTATCTATATTTGCCAATCTCCCATGCCAGATAGGTGTGTTCACCTGACCAAGTTCTAGTCAGTAGAATATGATGTACACCATTTCCAGGCTTGGCCCATAAAAGTCTCTGACATGTGTCTCTCCATGTCTATCTCCTCTTCTGGCTGCCTGAGATGGGAACAATGATGGAAACTTTGGAAGCCATACACTGAACGTGGCAAGCCTCCTTCAGCTGGTCCCTGGATCACTCCCTGAGACTGCCTTCAGCTGATGCTTGCACCCACTCCTCTGGCTTTCCGTGTAGGGACATGACATGAGCAAGAAAGAAACGTCCATGGCAACAGTCATTCACATGAGGCCTGTGGATCTCTACAGGGTCCATAAATAAAATTTGGGGGTTTGTGAACTTGGAATGAGAACAAAATATTGTCTTAACTGCAATTTTGCATTTTCTTCTATTATAAGTGTAGGCAACAAAGTAGTAGTATCAGTAGTACCTGTGACAGGTATTTTTGTATCATGCTACAATTGTAGCAGGTATCTGAAATTTAGTTCATACTCATCAAGACCCTGAAATTACAGTAGTAATTAAACCTGCTGCTATATTTTGTTATTTAATGTTTTAATAAAGAAGCACTTTTATTATCATATCACAAGTTATTTTAATATTTTATAGCTGCATTTCAATATAATTGGTTTCTTTTGAAATCTTTTAAATTTTATTTTATGTATTTAAAAACAATATTCTGAGAAAAGGTCCTAGGCTTCACCAGACTGCTAACATGGCCCTAGTACAGAAAGGTTAAGAATGCTTGTTTATAATTTGTTTGAGCCATTTTACATTTTGGGGTCTTTTTGTTATACCTTTTAGCATTACCCTAACTTATACAAGTAATGAATGGGCAATAAAAATGTTTAAAAAAAAAAAAGTAATGAACGGAGGTGTTGGGGTTTGGGTGTTGTAAAGTTAAATTTGAGGTCACTATGTTTTTATATGTATTTAATACATAAATCCTATGAGATTGCCATATTTGTTGCAAATGTTTTTACCAGTTCTTATTTACTTTTTAATTTTATGATGTTTGATGTACTGAAATGTGTTTATGTGGTCATTTCTATCAGCCTATTTTTATGTAGTTTTTATATTGCTTTCTCATTTAAAAAATCCTTCCCCAGCCAAAAATTAGTTTCAAGGTGCTAACATTTCTCACCCAAGAGGGTGTGCCATTCACATTGTTGTTCACATGAATTTAACCCCTGGGCTGTGCAGCATACAGCTTGGACAACCATACTCAGCAACCTCAATTTGTTAAGTACTGCATACTTTATTTGCATTTAATTCTTTAAGTCATTTGGAATATATTTCATTCTCTGTCGTGAGATAGATTAAAAAGAAGAATGATTTTTCTAACACCAATTTTTGAATAATTTAACTCTTCCACCTCTATTTCCTTTGGAACATCAGAAGTCCTTTAATAGAATTGGGTTTATTTTTGAACTGTTCCATGCTAATCTTGTACCAGTACCATATTTTTAAAATTATTGTTAATTTTAAACTATTGTTTAATAGCTGGTTGGGCAAGTTTCCCTTTATTATTCATAATTTTAAAGTTTTTTGATATCCTGAAAAAATCTTCTTCCAGAAAAATTGCAGAATGTACTCTCAGCAGAACGAAACTTTGACAGTTGAAGGAAAAATTGTATTGCCATATAAAGAACGATTCCAAGGTTTCTTTGTATATGTGGCCCCAAAGAAAATATTGTACTTATATTTTATCCACAAATTTATGAGTGATCTCACTTCAATTTTTCCACTTACACTTAACAGTGTGGTGAGAAGAGCTCTGGAATAAGAGTCAGAAATCCTCAACTTGAAACCGTATTGAACTCTTTCCAGGTGTCTAAGCTGAGACAGGCTGCTTACAGTCTTAGGGTCTTAGTTTCCTTATGTGTAAAATGTGAGTATAATTTCTATTCTATCTATTATCCTGGGCTACTGTGAAGAGTGAGTTAATATATTCGAATTCTCTTTAAACACTGCAAAGTATTATAGGCAACAAATTAATATTTAATTAAAGTTACAGTTTTACTGGAGTTGGAGATGTATTTACTGTTGTCGACATTTGTATCACCACGTTCTCTAGAGCAGAATTTGATAAGAGACGACTATGTCTTGGATATTAACCAAGAAGATTTAGTTTTAGTGGAGAAGCCAAAAGGATCTCATCATAAGTTAATCCCATGACATGGACTCTGAGGATGGTATTAGACATAGGTTACAATGTACGTACCTTTCAGTGTTTGAATAGGGTAATTGGGGGAGGGGAGGTTTTAATACCCTGACCTGACATGATCCCAAGTTAAAATTGGGGGATGGAAGCTGAGAGTAGTTGTACTAATAAAATGAGAGCCTAGGTTTAGTTGTATAAAAGAGAGACCTTTTGGAATAGGGGTCAAGATTCCAAATGGTTCAGAGCTGTCAAATTTATACAGGCCAAAGTCCACTTTTGCATGGAGTGTGAGTGCAAGGTGGAGCACATTGGTGATTCAGGAACGTTTATTGTAGAGCTGCAATTTATTTCCTTTCAGAACAAACACATTTCTTGGAGACACTGTATAGCACACTTTGTCTTCCAAAATTATATGTACAATTTGTGATTGATATGTTCCTGCACTAAAATTACTGTTACGTGTGTACAGTCTTCACTGCTGTTGGGGCGAGAATTTCCATAAGCATCAAAGGGACGAGAGCATTTCCCTATGAAATGATACCCAGTACTGTAAATATGTATACCAAAAATGAAGTGCATTCTTTAAACAGACTCCATGTGCAGTCCTCTATTCCTCTTTTTAAAGTAGGAAATGTTTTTCAAATTATGAGGGAAAATGTTGAGGGAAGTAGCATTTTATAGGCTCCTACTACATGCCATTCACACATGAGGAGTACATTATAATCACAGCAGTAAATGTTTCCACACGAAATATCTTTGCAAGTTGATTTCTAAGCTTACCACCGTTAACTTTATAAAGCAGAGGCAGTTTTCCGTAGTATGTGAACCCTACAGTCAGGTAAACTGGGTCTGGAAACCAGTGCTGGCTCCTGCATAAAAATTACTTGACCTCTCTGATTTTAAGTTTGATTTTTCACTCCTTTAAAACAGGGATGCCACTACTGCTACTACAACTACTGCTGCTGCTGCTACTACTACTACTACTACTACTACGAGTGATGATATTAGTATATAATGGCAATAATATGTTATTATTAGGTAATAATAATGACAGTTGTCTGATTAAGATAATACAGTTAAAGAGTTTATTAAGTGTCTAAACTTAGTAAGCAATAGATAACTGTTGACAAGTATTATAAAGACTAGAAATTTTTACTGGTGAAAACAAAATTTTCATATTAAATTGTGTTTTCACAAATACTTTAATTTACATTTTACTAGAATTTATGTAGTTCCTGCTATAATTTAGAAAGTTTTCATTGAGCCCGATGACTAGTTCAATCTCTTTAATGTGCATAGCACCTCAAGGAGATAGCACTCCAGCCCTGCTTCATGTTAAGTTTCTTCATTGCTAGCAAAATGCCGTTGGCTCAGTGAAATTGGCTAATTCAACTTCCGGCTTCCAGAGACAAAAATAATTTTTTTGCAGCCTGACAGATTTGACATAAAGGGATCTATTTCAAAATTCATACATGCATATATACTACATAAAGTGACCAGCTAGAAAGTTTTGGTATACTTATAAAAATAAACAAATTATAGTTCCTTAATTTCTCAGAACATAATCATTGTTAGAGGAAAGACTAAAATTTCCTTAGATTATGTTCCAGTGACTTTCAGCCTACCTGGAGAAAGACTAATATCCTTAGAATGGCCTACAAAGTACTAAACAATCTGCCGCCCCCAACTCCCTGACCCCGACACTCGCACTTTCCCTGCTAAGACCTTGATTCTTCCTGCCATCCCCCAGTTCTAGTCACACTGACACTTTCACCTAGACAGGCAGGCTCCCATCTACTTTTTCCTGTGCTTGGAGTGCTCCTCCCAAGATATTCTGATGGTTCCCTTGCTCATCTCTTTTGGAAATTGACTCAAATGTGACCTTTGCAGCAAGCCCTACCCTGACTCTCCTCATACCAACTCCCCTTCTCCAGTGCTCTCTGTCTCCTTGTCCTGATTCATTTTCCCTATAACACTTATCAACCACCTTACATACTTTTAATTTTACTTTATTTTCTTTATTATTTTTTGTTATTCATCATTACAATAAAATATAAGTTGTATGACAACAGAGATTTCAATTTGGTTCACAGATCTATCTCCAGTGCCTAGAATAGTTCCTGGTACATAGTAGAAACATTAAATCCTGATTGAATGAATACATTCTTTCTTCCAAAGTAAAAGTTTTAATTGGTGACTTCCAATATGGGAAAAAATAGACATACAGCTTGATGAGACGCTAACTATTAAACACTTAGATGTCTACTTTCAGTCTAAGAGCAAGGAAAAACTCCAGGAGTTCAATTTATTTAAAAGAACATCCACACATAATGCTATACAACTGGAAGGAATGAAAAAATATGGGGAATTCAATGCCAGATAGGGTAGCCGAGCCTGGGGCACTGAAGGGAATCTCCAAATGCAATGGGGACAACTCACTAATTCACTACGTGAGAAACTATTGGAAAATGTACGTAACTGAGAACGTCTGCACCAAAATAGTGTTAAAATGAAGAATAAGACATTTTAAACTGTAAATAAAACATGTACCGATGCTATTCCTCTCGGTGTTTACACTGAATTATTCGGGATGAATTTCAAAATGAAATTTTGTAGCCCTAGACTCTTGTTTCAATGGACTATTTCTAGTTGTATATCCAACAAAACTGCCACCATTACAGTTTTACAAATACACTAGCAATATTTTTTTTAATTTTGTCTTAAGTCTGCCCAACTTTTCTAAACTCTGCTCCAAGGTCACCCTGCACCCTTTAATTGTGACCAGATTGACAAGGCCAAGCCCTTTTCTCACTTTGAGAATGCCACGAAGACATCATATTTCAACCCCAATAATTGATGCAAACAGCACTGGGGGTGGAGGAAAGGTGAAATGGAATTCACTCGGTTGTTGTGAAGGATGCAACACATCTTATCCATGTAATAAAAGACTAAATATGAGGCAGTGTCTGCACCTCTCAGCTGGGCTGTAATGAGCACGTGAAAATTTCTTCCACGAAACAAGGGAGATGACTTATCCTTATTAAACAATAAAACATTGTGAAAAGGATGATGTTAAAATGATCTACAAATTTTACATGTTTCCTTTATGAACTTTTTGGATTATGGAGCCTTTTTCATCTCATGTGAAGAGCAAGTGAGTAGCTGTCTGGAGGTAGGTAGTTTGTGATAACGTCTCTAAGAGAAGCAAAGCTGTTTGCTTCTAATGCAGAACTGTGATGACAGAGACATTTTATCGTTTTTGTTATTTCTTTAATGTTGATTATCTTTTTCATGGAAACAATTACTAAAAACATCTAGCTACTCAGTCTAAGTTTCATCACTTAGATTCTTATGATTGCTAAGAATGTTTTTCAGAAATGTTTAAATCATTAGTTACAATAAACATTGGCTTTGTAACCATATCTAAGAACTACAACTCCAGTATTTCCAAATGTTTTTTTAATAACACATATTGTCTAAAGGTGTACTTAATCAGATCTGAACCATTTGTCTCACATTCATGCCTCTCTTCTACCTCACTCCATGAGAGCAGAAAAAGAATTCATTTCTTTTATTTAAAATTCCTTCCTCTTCCAAGCCATTGCTTCTATTAAATTATCCTCATAATGTGAGACTAACAGTTTTTGGTTGAATGAAAGTCAAAAAACATGACTTTAAAATTTTAAATGTTAATATATACCACAAATTTTGCCTCATTTAAAGAACACACACACAAAAAGATACCTCTGGATACTCTGACCAATCTACTTCAACTCTCCTATCTGCCCTTCCTTTTTATGAACATGACTGAACACAAGTACTTGAAATCAAGAGAAAAACCAAAGAATGAGAGCCAATAGGCTCTCCCCTGCTATCTCTGCTCTATGAGCAGGCAGATCAGGATTTATTCATGTCTTGTTTTTCTCCTTTATTTTAAGATATCCTTGCTTGTAAGGATATTCTAGGAATACACAGATAATCTTATTTGAAGCTTTCTACTTTTCAATTAGACACCAGAAATCAGTGTCACATATTTACTGTCATATGTCTCCAGGTTTATAGTGTCCAGAAAGCCCATTGCTGCCTTGTTTGTCACTTTCTTACGCCCATATATTACTTTCAACTTTTCAAAGTGCTTTCACAAAAAAAAGTGAAAAGTAACTGTTTCCCTGTAAGTGTTACACTGCCATATGTATCCAGCTTAGGCATTAAGGAAGTTAAAGTAAAAAATAGTGCAAAATAATTTTTAAGTGTTCAAAATCTATTTAACAGTATCAGGTAAATGTGACATAATTACTGGATCATTTTTCTATCTTCAATATATGCAATGTGTTGACACAATACTTCATAATCTGCTATTTAATTTTACTTGAAATCTTTCCAACATCTTTGTTATCTGGGTTAAGCAAGGATCTGAAATAGAATGATTGAGTTCCCTTTATAGATCACTACTGATGACAACACTTTGGCAACAGTCCTAACTTTTAAGAGGTTTAACTTTTACGAGAGCAAGTAGCATGAGTGTTTTATTTAAGCATCTCTCCTTTTTCCTATAATCTAAAAAAGATTATTTAAACCAATGAAATACCTGAAAGATAACCAAAATAGTAATGATAATATTTTATTAAGCATTCCCTATTTTTCAACCCCTTTTCAAGGCACCTAACACACTTTATGTCATTTCACTCTCATAACAACACTGTGGGAGGGTTCTACTCTTACGCAGAACCTGTTTTATAGATGAGGTAACTGAGGTATAGTATCTTTCTTATGCATAAGGAGGACCAGCTCACCCAAGGTCAAATGGCAAAACATGGCACTTATTTTGACTAAAAAGCCTGTTTAATGGATGGAAATTTCATCTTTGCAAACTCTGAACTTCTTCAGATATTTCAAGTAGTGAGATGTCTAAAATAACACATGAGCAATTTCGGATTGTCCTATGTGTACCATAGATTTGGAGCACTGTTTCATGAAATCAGAACTAAGTGTATCATCTTAGACACATTTTCTTGATTTCTTAGAACCTCAGTTTTCTTGTCTGCCATATTCTCAATATTAATATTGATTTGTGAGAATTAAAATAAACTAATAAACATGTAAGAACCTAATAGCACCAGGTTTATTTTAGGTTTTTAATAAATATTAGTTTAATTTTCTCCTTCTTGTAGATCCAATACCCAAATTATATGATTTGTACTTTGATTCTCACACTGCACTGAAAATTCAGATCTAACTTATTACAACTTTTTAAGACTCCTTGCTCTTAAATTTGTCGTGTTTAAATACCTCATTTTATTTTATTTTATTTATTTACTTATTTACTTATTTATTTATTTATTTTTGGCTGCATTGTATCTTCGTTGCTGCCTGCGGGCTTTCTCTAGTTGTGGTGAGTGGGGGTTACTGTTTGTTGCGGTGTGCGGGCTTCTCATTGTGGTGGCTTCTCTTGTTGCGGAACACCGGCTCTAGGTGCGTGGTCTTCAGTAGTTGTGGCTCGTGGGCTCTAGAGCACAGGCTCAGTAGTTGTGGTGCACAGGCTTAGTTGCTCCATGGCATTTGGGATCTTCCCAGACCAGGGCTTGAACCCGAGTCCCCTGCATTGGCAGGCGGATTCTTAACCACTGTGCCACCAGGGAAGCTCCTAAATACCCATTTTATAATTGAACTCCTTTTTATAATTTAGTTTCATATTTCTATCTTCTATTCCAAATCTCTCTTTAATATTACAGTTCTCGTCAAATTCACTAGGAGTTGAAATTTCTAACAACTAACTTAGAAGAAAAAGGACTTTCATTCCTATTGAATGTCTTTCCTACTCATACATAGCAGAGGTCATTGTTACACTGAAAGTCTATAGTTGTATTTCAGATGTTAGTGAAACTGTGATCTACTGTAACCTGTTATTAAAACTTGGTCTTTTTCCTTTAAATATGAAGCTCAGCCACCTAGAACATGAGTATCACTGTCCATGAGCGTGTCATGGAGGCGTCTCAGCCACATAAAGGGAAACAAAACTTCTCATCAAATATTTAAATTCTAAAAGAAAATGTGTATCTAGATTTAAATGATTTTCCATATTCAGGGATTTCTTCTGTTTCTGTGTAATATGATTATTCTTACCAATTGTTTAGCAACAAGTTATGTCTTTATTTAAAGCTCTAAAATCATGATTTTACTTGGTACATAATCCTCTACCTACTGAAGAATATTACAGGTAGAACATGGTAGTAAATTCCCACAAATAACTGCCTTGCTTATCTTAGAGGTGTTTGGAATATTTTCTAAAGCCCTGTCTGCAAAGTCAACATGAACTGAGGGGAACCATCAGAATAATTCATGGCATAATATGTCAGTATATTTATATATTTCAAGGCCATGGATAAGAAAGGCAAATTATTATTAATAATTACTATAATAGCTATTTCTAATCCTTTGGACATATATAGTATGCATCTTCATTTAAATAAATTTAATGTTAACTCCATGTAATCTAATACTATGTTTGGCTTAAAACAGTTAGATATTCAACATATTTTTTAAGGTTCTGCCTGGTCTCAGTCACTGTATACTTTCTCCTCTTCTCCCAGTGTGACCATTAAGTCTCAACCTTATCCTCTCCCCATCACATCCAAGGACCATGACTTGTTTTCATCAGAAATAATGACTTCCTATGGTAGTAATTTTCAGTGGGGTGGGAGGAAAGAGGAAAATCAAAACCAAAAGGTTGTTGATCCAAGGAAAAATTAGAAGGTTATGACTAGTTTGGAAATTTCTACTGATATGTAACATGATCTGATGCCTTCTTTCCCCCATATTGTCCAGGCTAAATTCTGACCAGAGATAAGGAAGTGTTGAAAGTAATCCGGCCCAGTACTCTGACACTCACAAAGCTACCCTGGAAGCAGTTTAAAAAGCATGACCTTTGAACACATGTGGCTTCTACCTTGGTCCGGAGTCCCACTCTCCACCTTGGGCTCTGGCCCAGTTCCCTGGGCACTTTCCTCTCAGGCCTTCATTTCCCAACCCAAGCCTCTGCCAGGTTCTTGCTTGCCTCCTCCCTAGGACTGTATTGTTTATATGTGCTTGCAGCACAAGATAGCATCTTAAAGCTGAAAAAGCATTGAGAAGTCATTGAATTTAATATCCTCCTTTGTGGAAACCAAGAATCAAAACAAATTTTCCAACTGAAGTACTAAAGGACTGCCATGAGTATGGCTCATCATTCAATATTTTTTTTCCTTCTCACTGTGACCAAGAGTGGTGTGTTTTCTACAGATTAAGATATTCCTTACCCAGACTTAACCTGCCATGTGTTTCCTCCCTTCTCAAGTACCCTTTGTCCTGGGTGTCACATAGGGTCTTGTCCCACTAGCAGAGACATCTCTCTAGCACACAACACAGGTCTGTACAAGGAATGAGTGACGGTCTTCATTCAGACCTCCTTGCTGTAGAATAACTTCTCATTCTTTCTCAGTTCAGAGAAACTGGGGGGTGTCTGGCATCCATTAAGCAGACAGAAAAACACCCCTTTTCCTGGAGAAATAGAGTCAAGATACTGGTTTTGAAACCTTCTCTATCTCTAGCTTTTCTATCACTTGGCCTGTTCCTTATGAATCTGCTGCTACTACCACAAACAATGTTCTTTTGAAGTGGTCCTGGTGTGAAAGTCTGGAGCTTGAAATGTTTTCTCCAATGGAAACGATGTGAGATGTAGTTGAAATAGTGCTATTATTACCATTGTTTAAATCTATTATGGTTTAAATAGGCTCCTTTTATTTTTTACTCTTTTCCAAAGAACATAATTAGCAGATACACAAAATTTCAGTGGAAAAATATGTTTTAAGAGCCAAACAACTAATTTCAAAATTAACTCACATTTTAACTCACATAATCGATTAAAAAGTTCACAGGTACCAGGATTTAACAGTTTAAAGCAGTCTGTAGTTCTTGTGATGTTTGTGGATGGTGTTTCAATACAACTGAATTTCTATCCTTGATATTCTCTTGCTCAGCATTGACAATCAAGGCTTTATATATCAAGATGTGTAAGAGGTAACAATTAGTTCTTAAATACCTGTTAAAGATCTTTTTTTTCATAGCTGCATGAAAAAAATTAAATAAATAAAAAGATGCTACATAATGTAAAGCAGAAGACAGAGTTAAAAGGTCAAGGTTCTGAACAAAATTGACCGGGGACTGGCTGTTTGACCTCAGGTTGGTTATTTCAGCTTGCTGTGAGTCATATTCCACATCTATCAAATACTCTCAGTCCTCGTTTGTAAAATACAGAAAAGTCCTTGAGAAAATGCACTGTGTGTTATGATGCAGAGTACACTTACCATCAAGAAGAGTGTGTTAAAGGGCTCATCGTCCATTTTTTGTGAACATAAAATCAACCCATGTTCCTGGAAATGCATAGACTGTCAGGATTGCAGAAAAAGGTGTTTAATATAGCAAAGGGTTTTACTAACCAAATGTTTGGTTCTGTAGTCAGATATTCATGAAGAGGGGCTGAGAATCTTTTGTCTAATGAATCTGTGAAATTCATTTTTCTATAGCCCAAGAAATTGCTGTCTCAGAAGGAGTGAAAAAGGAGACTAGATCCTATATGGGCATACTCTTATTTAATAAAACCTAAGGAAAGCTAATTGTTCCTGGTTGAGGTCAGGAGGGATATGACATGCGAAAATGTGAATTTCCTTTACAAACTTGCCCAGTATTTGATCATACAATGAATAACCCATCCAGGGGTCTAATTTTGCACAGGGCCACAAAGATTGGCAACTGTTTATAAGAGTGGGCAAAATGAACCCAGCAGAATAATCATCAGGCAATTCAGATGCAGATTGCAGGCATGGAGAAAAAGTGTGGGAACTTGCAGTTAAGATGGGTAAAATTGCTCGCTTTAGTCATCAAGACCAAGTGTTAAATATGTGTTTGCTTTGTTAGGAATGAATTAGGCTGAACAACAATTGTCTGTGGTTGTGGTAACTGAGAAGAAAATGGCTGTGTGTTGTGAGTGCCTGGCAAGTACTCTTGCCTTATGAGAGCCTGAAAAAAAAAAGTCCTTATTCCTATTTCCATTGGCCAAGAATAGGATCATTTCTAGGACATGAAAAAGTGTATATAAATTATACAAGCACAGCAATGCACCTTATGCCACAATGTGATGCAAATTGCAGTTACTAAGCATTAGTATTGTTGAACGTAGGGAATATGAAAAAGGGTGTGTTGAAAGTGAGATATCAAAACTATGTAATTAATAATACTTTGACTTAGAGGCATGGAAAGGAAGTGTCTCCAATGTGGAAAGAGCATAAGTTCTGACAGGTCAGATCAGCATGTCTGTATGAACAAACTATTCCAGGCTTAGCACTGTGCTCCATATTGTGAGGGTTAATTCAAGGGAGTAGAATCAGCAAGGAAAGTCCATTTCTCATGAAAAACAACAAGAACGACAGATGCATGTTCAAGTACTATACTGTAAGGCCAAGATTATAAATCCTATAGGAATTGAGAGAAGAAATAATTCAAAATAAAAATGACATGAAAATTTATGATGGTTCATAAACAATCATATGTGACCAGTTGGGGAACAATACAGTGTGACAGAAAATTAACTACATAATTTTAGAAAAGTTGCTCATTTTCTTTCGACTTCAGCTTCATTATTTGCCTGTTGAGAACCACTCTAGTAAGAATAAACAAGACTCACTGATAATATATTCTATTCAGAATTTCAAACTACACTTTCTGGACCAGGTTATAAACCATTATTTCACTCTTATGCCTTAACTTTCTGTCCTCTAAATTAAAAATTATTAGATCAGAAGGTTCCAGATTTGAAGTTCTATAATATGTCAAAATTGATTGAAGTCAGTGGGGCTAAAAGCAAAACATAACCATTTCTTGTATTAACAACAAAAAAATGGATAAGGCAGTGCATATGGAGATGTAGTAATTGTACAATTGCTGATGGGGTTATCCTTTAGAATGCAAATTGGAAATACCTATTATGTTCATATCCTTTGACCTAATAATTCCATTTCTAGTTATCTAAGGTACATTTGTAGTATAGAAAATCTATTAGTACAACTGTGCTCACTACAACCTTGATCAATAGAGCATAGATTTAGATGCAACTAAATAAGAAATAGAGAACTGATTAAGGAAATTGATGGAATATCATGAGACTACTGAAACTACTACTACTGATAGTTTATAAAGACTACTGTGAAGGCAACCCAAATGCCCATCCAAGTGAGATTAGATGGAAAAGTGTGGTATATTCAGTGTTTTATTATACAGAGACGTAATGAATGACATAGAGTGATTGATAGACAATATTATGATGAAGTCTTAGTTATAAGATTATTAAATTTAAAAAGTAGATTCCAAAAGGTTACATGCAGGTTACTAAACTTTTTATAAAGTCAGAAATAAAATATATACTGTAAATGCAATTTACAAGTTATATATGTATATAAGAAATACATACATTTACAATATATGTAATATAATATATATATTTCAAATATATGCAGTAAGGGAATGATAAAAATGGAATTTTGAATGATTGCTACCTTCAGTGGGAAAAAGGCAGAGGGAGGAATGGGGGACATAGTGATTGATGTAGGTTATTGTCAAGCTCATAGCTTTTGGGGGGATGGTGGTGAATTTGTGAGGGACTTTAGAGTATTACAAATAAGCACATACTTGAATCACTGATGAGAATGTTGTCATGAACTAAGGATTATGATTATTGCAATTAGGTATACCAAAGGGCCAAAAGGGGGGAAAAGATTAAGATACATTTTTTTAAATACAAAATGATTTGTAAAGATTTGTTAATAAAAAGACTAGAAGACAATAAGCACAAATAATGGCTGTGTTACTGTGATGACCGTGTGATTTTTTTCTTTTCTTTTTCAAATTTTTAAAAGCATATTATTTTAATGAGAACAAATATTTTTAACTAATTTAAAAAATGTATGCAGAAAACCATGGGTCTGTAGGTCAATGAACTTTTGTAAACACGAGGAAGACAAATGAAATATCATAAAATTGATTAGCATTTCAGCAGCTTCTTGACTAATTCCCATTGCTGGAGGATTGGAGAGTAGTAACTATTAACCTTGCATTGACAACTAAGAAAAAGGAATGTGACTATTTGCAAGAACTTATGCCAGATCCAATTAGTAATGAAAAGTTACATTAACTACTAGAAATATCTCTATCTGGCATTGACCCAGAGAGTGCAACTGTTGGGTGTCAAACATGACTGATATGCCCTCCTGTTCAGTTATTTCTGCAGAGGTTGTATATAGAGGAATTTTAGATTAACATACATAACATGGACTTTGAGTCCTTTAGCTGAATGTTGATGTGCAGGAAACCAATAGGAACAGGGCATGATTCATAATACAAGCAAATTGATTGGACATTTTGACAATGATGTTCAGAGAGCATGACACTGCTGCATGGTCAGATGTTAATGCACTAGGAGGCTCATTCAGAATGAGAAAAATATTACACCAAATTCTGCTTTTATAAAAGATTTAGCTGTAAACCTTTTTTCTACAGATTTTAGACCATTTTCACCTCTTTTAACTTTTAAGATACAGGCCATATCACTTTTAAAAATATAATTTTCATTATGTTTGAAGAATACTAGATGAATTAGATGAGTGGCACACTTTGCAGCACTGTATCATACATATTTTCCTCTAATTTAGTGTTTTCTTTCTAGTACACCATCTGTAATACATATAAATCAGTTGATTTCACAGTGTATTTATTCCAGTTTTATTTGACCAGTAATTGAAAAAAAATCTTGGGTAAGAAGTAGCGTTCAGAAAATAATGTTTGGGGAATTTAAATAATCCTTTTCTTTTCTCTTTTGTGCTATTTCTTATGGCAAAATAAAAATAAAGGTTGGAAAATATTTTGTAAAGTAATTATTTATAATTTCATATCAATCATATTTTACAATCAAAAGTGTTTTGCTTTTCTCTTCTTTCTAGTTATTTAAAGGCTATGGCCTTCAATGACAGGTTTGGAAGGCTATGTGATAAAATAGAGCCTCAGGTTTGAAAAAAAAAAAATAGCTGAGTTTGAATCCTCATGCTGCCACCTTGGAAAAGACATGTAAATTCTCTGAACCTTATTTTCCTAACATGTGGGAAGGAATAAGATGAAATCACCCAGCATAGCTCATAAGGTCCTTTGGAAACTAACTAAATAAATGCCTATTCAAATGAGCAAAACTCTTATTGTTTTTAATAATAAAAGAACTTGAAACTCCCCTCCCAGAGCAAGGTGAACCAGGCTATAACAAGAGCACATAGGATTTTTTGTAAGGAATTCAGGAAAAGTCTCTCCTTGGAGCCCAGGTACCCAGTGTGGGACAATGCCAACGCCTCCATGTTTTCTTCCAATTCTTCTGTTTCTTCCAGACAGAGTTGAATTGGAAGACTAAGAGTTCCTATGTAAGCACCTATATAGATGGGCTGCTGTGGAGATTGTGGACATGAGGCTTCATTGTGTCAGAAAGTAGAAAGAAACACAAGTGTGCTCTTATAAACGCAGCACCTAGTCTAAGGCTCCTTGTGTTGCTACGTATCATCATATTTCAAGATATGTATTTTTTTTGCATTTTTAAATTATTTAAATTATTCATGTTAATGTAGAAATAATAGAAGCAAATAATAAAATCAAGAAGAAAAAATTACTCATAATCCTACCACCATTAGCACTAGTAGCCGTATTTTGACTATTAGCATTACCACTATTAGCATATAACCACTAGTAGCATTTTGGAGAATATTTTTTCTAGTTTATTTTCAATGTGTATAGATGAAATATATGTATCTTTAAAGTAGGACCATTGTGTATATATATGTTTTGAAAACTACCTTTAACATCTAGCAGTATATCATCAACATATTGATCAATATAGATTAACACCATCTTTTGTGATGATTGGGTAGAATTACATTTTATGGATATACAAGTCATTCAAGTAATAACCTACAGCTGTACATTTAAATTATTTTCACTTTTCCCCTATAATAGATAATATTGTGATATATAGCTCCACATTTTTATCTTTATGAATCCATCTGATTATTGAAAAAAATTCTTGCAAGTGAAATTTCTGAATTAAGTACATTACTTCCAATTACACTTTAGAAAGTCTCTACTAATTTTACTCCTGCCAGCATCTATGAGAGCTATTGAGCACGGGGCATTTTCCTTCTTTGACTCTTTGACAGTCTGATAGTTGATGAGAGGGGAGAGGCTATCTAGGCTTTTGTTCATGGTTATGATTACTAGTAAGGTGAAATATTTTTATCACATATTATCAATCATTTATATTTATGATTTTTGTACCTTGCCAGTTCATATCCTTTGTTCACTTTCCTACCTGGTTATATATTCTTTTTGTTACCAATTTGTAAGATTCCTATGTACTAGAGGCATTTCTGTCACACATAATTATATTTTTCCTTGACTGTAATTTGCTTTTTCACTTGGATTGTGGTATTTTTCCCCATACAAATGTCTTAAAATATTTATTTAATTAGATCTTTTAATTTTTTGCCTGGAGTCCTGATTGAAAGGGCTTTCTTCACCTATACATATGAACCATATTTTCCACTAGTAGTTTTAAATTTCATTGTTTGTACTTATACTTAATTCATTTGGAGAATTAATTTTACCTTAAGGTGTGAATTAGGGCTCTAAATTTATTCTTGTCAAGTGGTTAACTGGTTTCCACAATACTTTTTATCAAATTGTACATCTTTTCCTCACTGATTTCAAATGCCATTTTTATCATACACTAAATTCTTCTTTGTTGTTTTGTTTGTATCTGAACTTTGTGTTCTGTTTCATTGATCTGTCTATTTTGGCACAAACTTCATGGCTTTAAATTTTGAAGCTTTATAATGTTTGCTTAAAAGTTCATGAGTTACGTCCCTCTATAAGTATTCTTCTGTTTCAAATCTTTCTTGACTCATTATACCATGTTTAATTTTCCAGTTAAATTTTAAGATCATTTTGTGAGTTCTATAGAAAAATAGTAAGGATTTTGACAGTAGTTTTCTTAAATATATAGGTCACCTTAGGGACGGCTGACTTTTTAGAAAAGTTCTCCCATTCAAAACATGGTAGTTGTCTCTACATAAGCATGTTGTTCCTAATATCTCAAGAAAATTTTGTTTACCACCTGAACAATTCTCGTGAGATTTATTCCGGTCTGTAAGAGGTTTTTGTTTTATACACATATTTATTTATTTTTTCAATACACATTTATAAACACATTATGTTCCAGGCTCTGGGCTAAGTCTGATGCTTAAGAGAGACCAACAGCTAGAGCAACACTACCCAAAAAAAAAATACAGTGTGAGGCACATCTCTAACTTTAAAAATTCTAGTAGCTACACTAAAAAAATAAAAGAAACATGCAGTCAATTTCAGTAATATAATTTATTTACCCAGTATATCAAAAATAACGATTTCAATGTGTGCCCAATATAAAAATTATCCAGATAATTTATGTTCTCTTTTTAAATCTATGTCTTCAAAACTCAATATGTATTTTATACTTACAGCACATCTTAATTTGGACTAGCCACATTTCAAGTGTTCAAAAGCCACACATAGCTGGTGGCTACCCTACTGAACAGTGCTAGATAATTTGACGTCATCAGAATTTGGATCGTAATTGAAGCTCTCCTACTGTTGGAGTTGGTCCAAGTAGAGTGATTGGTGGATATAAAAAGAGAGCTTGCAGCAAAATACAAAGAAAGAACTGAGAGTTAAAAAATACCAAAGAGGGCTTCCCTGGTGGTGCAGTGGTTGAGAGTCCGCCTGCCGATGCAGGGGACGCGGGTTCGTGCCCCGGTCCGGGAGGATCCCACATGCCGCGGAGCGGCTGGGCCCGCTGAGCCTGCGCGTCCGGAGCCTGTGCTCCGCAACGGGAGAGGCCACAACAGTGAGAGGCCCGCGTACCGCAAAAAAACAAACAAACAAAGAGAAGCTTGTGAAAAGGACTAAAAGAGAATGGCCTAAGAAGTAGGACAAAAGCGAGATCTGCTACTTGAGAGATGAAAAAAGGGAGGATTTCAAGGAGAAGGACTATAGTTTCTAAGTTAGAGAACTTTGCTAGCTTATCAAGTTGCATCTTCCATGTATAGCTGGATAACTCAAAAGCTCAATGGCGTGAGAAGTAATGACCAACAATTGTTTTAAACTGAGCATATAACAAATTCAGATTGTCTGAGAATTTTAACTGTTGAAGAACTTTTAACTAATTTCAAATATTGAGCTTTTACATACAGGCAATTTCTTATCTAAGCATAAAACTATTTCATTCTGTAATAGAATCAAGTCATTTTTACCCTTTATTTTTCTCACATTCCACATATATTATATATCTTGTAGTTGACAACTTCAAAAATCTCTTCTCACAAGTCATGTCCTGCTATCCTGGTATAAGCCACCATCAGCGATTGCTTAGGATGATACAAGACTCTTGAACTGGGCTCCCGGATTTTACCCAAACTTCCGTACTTCACTTTAAGTCAGAGTGAGCCTTGTACAAAATAAGTCAGTTCCTATCATTCCTCTGCTGAAAACTCTTGGATAGCTTTCTATTTCTCTTAGAATAAAGGGGAAAGTCCATGAAGATTTCCTGCAAGTCTCTCCACGATCAGACCAACTGCCTCACTGATGGCATCCCCTGAAGCAACTCCCCCATCCTCCCACCAGCCATCCTAACAATCCTTGAAATTTGCAAGATGGTTCCCACTGCTGAGTTTCCTCCTCCACTTTACCTGAGTCTCTGCCCAAATATCACTTTACCAAAAAGATCTTTTCTAGACTAATAAAAGCCTTTGTTCTATATATCTTTGTTCTATATATCTTTATCCCTGTTTAATTTTTCTTTACTATACTTCTTACCAGTTCACTTCTATTCTATTGTATTCTATTGTATTCTGCTGAAACTATTCTATAGTTTCTCCCCTACTAGAATGTAAGTCTCACGAGGGCTTAGGCTTTTCTTTGTTCACTGATGAATCCTCAGAGCCAAGAACAGCGCTGGCAATCAGTTGGTGTGCAATATGTCTAACTAACTAACTGAATGAATGAATAAACATTTGTCTGGATATTAAAAAAAATCACCCCAGGTCTTCTAAATCATTGCTGGCATTAAAAGCAATGTTTCCAATTTTGAAGTCTTTTAGAAAAGGCTTTTTCTCCCCCAAGAGAAGATTCAATTTCACGCTTTGAAACTAAATGAAAGGAATTTGAGTTATGAAGACGGAATTTTGGAATATTACAATTTTAAGAGATTTTGACTGATACAACTTTATTGTGATAATTGAGAATAAAAATATTTCTCAGAAGGTCATATAGCATAGAAATAAAAAGATTAACACTCTGGAGACTTCAGCAAGATTTTCTAGTCTTGAGAGATCCACTACTTTCTAGCTGCATAATTTTAGGTACCCCTCTAGTCTTTGGTTTTCTCATCTGTAAAATAAGATAAATAATTGTACCTATTTATAAAACTTGTGAGGATTAAATGACTTAGATTATGTGAAGGGCTTAAAGCAGTGCTTCAAACATAGTGTCTCATAAGAATTTACTATTATTTATTTGATAATAGTATTATTACTTAACAAGGGCATAGGTGCTCTTATTGATGAATTTTTTGTTTGTTTTCTATTTGTTCGTTGTTTATTTTTCTCTGCATTGATTCTAAGGGAGAATCTCTCTCATAGGAGCAATCCAGAATAAGAGAATTGAGGCAATTTCTAGTTGTTTGCATAAACTCCCTATTTTTTTCACTTGTGGAATTCAGACAAACTTTTTGGGCCCTCATATTTTGCAAATGAATGCTTTACTTCTCCATTTCACTTTACATGCATAGGCAAAGTTAAAGGGAAAGTCAGGTGAACTGGCAAGGGATGGCTGTATAGAATGAAACTCTAAAAGAGAGTTTCTTATGCCCAGAGAAAGGCTATTTAGAGGAAGAAGGAGCTCCATCACTGAGACTGAGTTGGGACAGTCCAAATGCACAAACCACAGGTTTTAAAAACTGACTTTAAAAAAGCCCTTCAATATTTGTCTTCCTCAGGTGAAACTGATTCAAACTATTCATCCACACTTTTTATCCTAGAACATAACTCCAATGATCATGTTTTTAGCCTTCCAAAATACTTGGAAATTTTATATATTACATTTGGTAAATTTATTGGAATGATGCTATTAACAGTCATAATTGATAATGAGGTGGGTTTTGTTTGTGCCATCTATATTTATATGTATTTATCATCCTATTTGACTATAAGCTTTATAAAATTAGCTCTTTCACATCCTTAGTAATTCCCCAAAGATCCAGGGACATTGCTCAGGAAACAAGACTATTGGCAGAGATGTAACAATCACACATAATTATTAAGGATGCTATGTTCTCTCTTTCAAATATCATTGCTTTTGAAAAATATAATCTGTTATTTAAAAGTAAATTTTAACAAGGGACAGATTATTGTGCCACATGTAAAACATTTGACATGATTTCTTGAACACAGTGAACACAACTCAAAGTTGATTTCTCTTCTCCCGCCTTGACCGGAGGAGGCATATTTATTAGCTGTTCCCTGCCTGAATGTCTCAACCTAAAACCCAGGAACAATCAAGACTTGATACTGAATTAACTGAGCAAAACATTCACTTTAAGGATAGAAAATACAAAAGAATTATAGGAAATTATTTTCCCTCAACTCTGGCCCAGGGTTTAAAATCTTGTCAGAGAGCAAGTCCTACCAACGGGAAATGGCATCTAATGAAATGCGGAAACAGCAGCATTGATAGAGGAGAGAGATCAGAGAAGGGAGTCATCCCTTTATCTTCTTAGTCAGGGAGAAAGTGGGGCACCAGCTGAACCCTACAAGGTATGCAGACTTTGAGGAGCCAGAGGAGAGAAAAGATATGTGAAGAATCTGGCTTTGGAAACTTCATTTTTTAAAGTTTTGTTCAGAGCACATTTATGCTTGAACTATTAGATTGAAAAGCGATCCTCCCCACATTTATAACCTTTGCTACTTCCTAATCTACTCAAAGGTGATTGGAGTCTTTATAAACAAAGTTCAGAAGATCAGTCTGAGACAAAAATCTCATGAATTTGTAAAAAAATTGTTCCAATTTTTTTTAATACTGAAGGACTTGTTTTGCAGGGAGAGAAGTATTAAGGAGGGGAGAAGTAAAATATATCCTCAACATTTATCATAATAGGATCTAGTGGGAATTCCCTGGCAGTCCAGTAGTTAGGACTTGGGAGCTTTCACTGCGGGGGCCCAGGTTCAATCCCTGGTTGGGGAACCAAGATCACGCAAGCTGCGTGGCTCTGTCAAAAAAAAAAAAAAAAAAAAATCTAGTGAATCTAGTGTCTTCTATTTTGCCACTTACATCCCAGGGATACACATTATGTACTACATTTGATCTGCCCATTTTTCCTTCTTTCTTTTTTGTAAAAAAAAATTAACATAAAAAAGTCCTTAGTTAAAGTCACCATATCAACGTAACTTATAATTTAAATGAACTATATAAAAAGCAGTTGTTCTTATTATTTGCAAAATGTGTGATTTTTCTGAAAAAGAAACTACTACCACCATCACCACAAAATTATTTACAGGACATAATCTAGTGGGAAGCAGTAGATTAAAGGAGACAAGGGGTGGGAAAAAGTAATTGTTTTAGATTCCCGGCTTTCTTATATTTTAATATGTGTCATCCAGTAAAAATCCTGCACCTTAACTTTAAAAGAAAGGTATTGATCCAGGATTTGGAGGGGGTTGGGGGAAAAGAATGAGGAAGATACAGGGATTGGGAGAAATTTATAGCTAGAGCTGATACTGAGTGAAAATTTACAGTACACACCTAGCATGTTTTGTGCTTCCTTTCTTCCAGAGAGGAAATGACACTTTAGATTCCCTGGGATGCTGGAACCACATGCAAAAAAGGATGGGCAAATTTGTCATTCAGAATTTATGAAGGATATTTTTTCTTCTCACCGACTAAAAAGAACAAATCAAACACTAGGTTTCCAATTCTGAAAATTAGTAGACTCTGGAGAGCCAATTAAACATTATTCCCCTATCTCGACTCTGTTTTAACATCCTTCTTTATTGCACACTGTTTCTTTCGCTCATGAGGCAGGTAGATGGTGTTATCAGGCTAATTTGGGGACAGTTATCATTATAATAAAATTTTTGCAATTATGTGGTAGACCAGGTGGCAATACAGCATGGCTTTGCATTGCCAAGGTGCAAAACAAATTCAGTGTTCAATCAACCTGAGAGAGAAAGGACCATTCTCATTTGCATAAACTTGTAGCCACGGAAACGAGATGCACAGAGGTATAAGGGGAAAGAGACCTATTTTACATGATGTGCATAGAATATTTGACAGTTTAGATTGGAGGCGTCATTGATGTGGGTTGGAATGGTACGGTTGGTTGCCATGGATATGGTTTTCCCTACTGGCAGTGCAGAGATTGGCAGGGATGGATGCTGGAAAAAAAAAAAAAAAAAGCCCAAACCACTGCAACACTCTGGCAGCCTCATTCTTTTCTTTTGTGAAAAGCTATGTATCCTTTCTGCACTAATGACAGCTCATCAAGTATGCAGTGTAATCTAGAAACACTGATATTTCTGTAATAAATCATTCATGTATAATATATATGTATTTATACATTCTATGCACATATATATGTGGCGATCTACATGTATATATTTGGAATAACATGTATGCCGATTAATAATAGATTAAATTCATGAGGAAAATATTTATCCTTTTGCTACTCTTTTTCTATTTAGCATTAATTTCGGAAATCTTTAGATATGAGGATTTATTAAATAAAGTAGACAAAGTATAAGTATACTGAATTATCATCTAACTTAGGAAAAGAGAATCGCAGTTTTTTTCTGCAGATAAGGCAAACAATAAGAGCAAGGAGGAGTGGCTCATTCTGACGGCCTAGTCTCTGATTATTTGACCCCTGAAGTCACCACTGTGCTGTAATATGACTGCACAACTGGTATTTGTCCATGAGAAACAAGGCAGTTTCTATTTTCCTTACAATCTTGGTACAACATTTAGCACAGTATAAACCCAAATAGGCTATTTATGCGTTTCTTAAAGCAGCCAAAGGCACTTACTTGTTATTTCTAAAGGCTCACCCATTCATTCTCTTGTTTCCACACAGTCCAGGTTTTATTAAAAGGATTGCAAGATGTCTTTTGTCTTTAAGAATTCATTCACTAACATATCTGTGAGTAGGGTCTAAATGGCCAAAGCCCCCAGGCACCCGACCCTGGAGGGTGGGAGCTAAGGACCTTTGTCCACTAACACAGTTTTGCACTCGGCCACACTCCTGAGGAGATTATAACGCTGATAGACGTATTCTTATCTTATGACCTTGTGGGTCTCCTCTCTGCTCCTACCAGACTGTGGAGGCCTGTTGAGTGGCATAGCATTTTCTAAATTGTCTGTCCACCCAGACGCTAGAAACTGAGGTAAGAGTTGGAAACAGGACTTGTTGTTCAGTCAAAACATCACAATCACTTTGAAACATGGCCATGTCGTTTGCCCATAATAATTGACCTTGCTGTCCATATGGCCAAAATCTCATGGATAATTACAAGTCAACTGATCTGTATTTGCATTAAGATTTAAGATAATATGTAACTGGAAGAACAATTAAAATGTTCTTCTCACACCTTATAAGAAAGGTCTTTTAAACAGGCAAAATGAAGAAAGTCCATATTAATACTACATAATTTTCCCTATATTTAAGGGAATTATTTTAGGTGAAAATATACTATTTGTTGATAAAGCATCTGAAAGGTACTGGTTATTTTTTGCTATTTCATTTTTTACATGAAGCATATGAGCGGGTCAATTCCTGTAAAAATGCTCACTCCATACCCCCCATCATTGTCCTCAGCTTTCCCTGGAAACCACTCAACAATTGCCAAAATCCTTTCTGTGATAAACTAGTCAGCAACCCCTTTCTCAAGGTGAAAATCAGCTGTAATCATATTGTATTTTTTTCGTTACCCTTATTTCTTAGTTTAATTTTATCTGTGCTTATTAGAGTGATGAGCTTTTATTTATTCCCTCAATTCATTTGTTTCCAGTTGTGCATGTGGACATTAATAAATATTTGGTGTAAAAACAAATGAAAGTAATTGCTTTAATCTCTGTATTTCATTGTTTCCTAAGTTTTTAAAAATTAAATAGGATCTCTAAATTCTATCTGGATGATACATTTACCAGATAAAAATGAGGTTCAGAATGATTAAAAAGTGAATGAGTACAAATTTTAATACAGTAAATTAACATAATGCACAAGATCAATTTGGCTACATAAACATTTCATTGCCTATAAATGTTCCTGTCCAGGTCCTCCTCTTGCCTTCACTTATTATCTTATATATTTTGCTTTCTCTATTTTCTATAACACTGTATTGCTCTCTATTTTTCTTCCCCCCTCCTTACTTCCTGTTTGTGTACTACTCCCCCATTTGTAATCGATATAAAAGATACTGTATTAAAGAAAAGTTAAGTAATGCTGGGGCATGTTCAGCACTGCCCAAATCTCTTGAAGACACTTACAGGATTTTAGCATGTTCCTTTATCTCATATAAAATATTTAGGTGCTACAGCACTGAGCCCCTCACACATAATTGTAGAGGTGAATATGGAGAGCTGGTATCATGCACGGAAATAAAAGTTTTAAAAACCCTGTTTCTATTTCAAAGACACAAAATTGCTTGCTCATCATTAAAAAATCAATTCTTAGTCCAACCAGAATAAAGAAATATGAATGTGGTTGTTTTATGAGCAAAGACCTGATTATTTCATGCTGTGAGTGTGATTCTTCAATGGGTCAGAAGGGGAGTTCTGGAGAGGTCTACTTTTCTTGGGCAAGTGTACACTTGCCTCAGTCTCACTCATAAACCAGGAGACAGTCACATGCACTAGGCCTTAAATGTGTTCATTTCAAATCAGGCAGGAGGCCTGACTCACATACTAAATTTTCAGGATTAGCATTACTAAATCTTTATCATTGTATAAATAGATTGATTCATTTTCAGACTCTGGTAACTGGTTCAATAGTATATCGTTTCAAGGATTTTGTTAAATATCTTATTCTCTCACTTTTATGTTGTTGAGACATACAACTTTACTTGTTTTAGTCCTTTCCATAAAAGAAAAATGTAAATTTTACATTTTACATCATGGGTTCATTTTTTCCCCCTGAAAATAGACATTTTCCTTGTTTCTCAGAATCATTCAAAATATAAGTAGTATTTCTTCCTCAAAAGGAGAATAAGACAGCAAACTGATTATTTGTTGTGATCAGTCTTATTAAAACAGATACAGAAAACCAGAATTTATTTCCTAGATCTGTCATTAGGTGATTGAAAAGGGGTGGGTTTCTTTTTCTTGTCTGACTTTCCTAATTTGTAAAATGACACCCACTGATCTTTATAAGCACATTTGACACAGTAAAGCAAGTAAGTCAGGACTTCCAAATCCTTTGTGATGAGAAGCAGTGATTGACTTTCCTTATGTGTTTGACTGCAGCTTCAGGTGCAACGTGTACTCAGCTGGCCATGATGGAGCTAGTTTCTGATTCAGGTAATGACAAGACATGTTGATGGCCAGGAGGTCTGAGTCAAAAGCTGACTTAGATTGGATGTTAGTCAATATAAGGCGCTGAGAGCTGGTGACACATTGTGATCAATCTCCTGAGACCACCTAATTGTTGATGTCTTAGAAGTTCTTGTAGAAGGCATTGCCTATGCTGATACGTCACTTATACCTTATCTTCTTCACCTCTAAATAAAAGTAAAGATCCTTTTGTCTTCTATTGAAATCCACCCCCTTTCCTGGGATGGCATGAGCATTGGCATGATAAAGTGTAGGAAACACATTTGTTATGTGAAAGGTACTAAAATTCCTGATGTAGCGTATATCTGGTTATGATGGCATTCCTTTCATTCTGCTGAGATTATCCAGATATTAAATTTTCACCCATAAACTTGTCTATCTGTCACCTACACTTAACATGACCCTACAATCCTGCCATCAAGAGTTAACAGGAGAACAACAACAAAAAAACTTTAGATCTCGGAATTACTGGATTGTGTTTTTTTATATCTGGCAAAGATAAAGCAGTTTCACTCAAAGCTAACGTCAAATTTTTATTTTTCTGGTCTTCAAAATGCTACATGTCATTTTCTCACTGTACCACTGTTCCATGTCACCTGTGATGACACCAAACTATGTGCCAATATGAACTTACCCTTATCCGGTCAGCTCAATAGGATGATGCCCTTCACCATTCAAATTAAATCTGAACCCTGTGTCACGGCTCCTAAGCTGCTATTCATCAGTTTTTTCATGTTGTCATGGAGCCATGCTGTGGCTTTTTCTAATGTCCTTATCTCTATCATTAATTTTACCTTCTGATGTAGTAGTACTGAATGATATGACTTACAACTTAATAAAATGAGTTTTTAAAACATTAGATAAACTAGTAAATAAATTTTTATAAGAGTCAGCAGTCTAGAGTTCTGAAGGTAGACTTAATTTACCTCCTTTGCCTGATTCCATCTCAGGTGAACTGAATGGCATAAAGCAATACAGTAAACAATGCAGTCATACATAACACATAGCAGTTGAATTCAATCGTAGTGGTTCTCCTAAGGGTGTCCAGATGAGGACAGGGTGGGAGTGGATGTGTTGAGAGGTGTTTTGAGGCATCTCCTTGACTTTGAAATCTCACTTTCTTACTTTTTTTAACCTTTATGCTTGAGAATAAAATTTCTCTCTGTAAGCGCAGATCCTTTGGGGGAGGGTGATTGTTTTTCACTGCTTGGCATGCCAACATTTTTAAAAAGGTACCCAGTTGAAGGATAGACTAACATTATAAAGAATATTAATAAGTTATTGGGTCCAGTTTTCTGCCTTTAGGCAGGTAATTAGCCAAACTCCCTAATATAGATATTTAAAACAATCAAAGATATTTATCTTCTAAGTGGACAAAAAAGCATTTTGCCCTCCCTAGTCACTGAGATGCCAATTTAAGGGACTAAGACAGTTCCAAATATTACCCAAATGTGTGTCTGCTAGGGTAATCTGAATTCTATAACTGGGTGGCGGTAAATTCCAGGGTACTAAATAGAATTTAGGCTATAATAAAACATCATACTTTTGAATAGGTATGGGCATGATTGATTGTATTACTCAATTCATGAAACTCAAATACAAGCTCTCCCTATCACCCCAAAGAACTTGGGTGGATATTTGTAGGATCCACGGCCAAGGAATCAAAAGAAAATGACTATCAAGAGGATTTTTCTGTGGCCTGAAATGGTGGGACCAGAAATATCTTATCTCTGCCATTCCTTCTCACCACCTCATCCCCCAAGGGATGGAGCCCTAAGTGAAATTTCTAAGCTTTAAGAAGTGCTTTTCCTTTCTTCAGTTTGAAGCGTCTATGTAAGAGACTAAATTCAAGTAGGAGCTCACAGTGTAGGTGAAAATGGAGAAAAGTAACAAATGAACTTCACAGTAAACAAGGGTAGGTTACCGTTATTCTTTTGGTGACAAATAATGGCAGCTGTACTTGTAAGAATGAAGTGTCAGCAAGACCAAACACGGGCGTTTGTAAACATCCCTGAAGGATGTTGACCTCAATTCCCTGTGCCGCAGCCCCCATGAATAAAGTTTTGGGTAACTTCTCGACTTACAACTCCAATATTATTCTGCAGTGTCAAACTCAAACAATTGTTGGACCTCATTAAGGAACACATTGGTGATGAAAAACGTAACAAAACAGATTTAAATTAAGGATGCATCTGCACTGGAATTTTCCTGGCATGTCTGCTTTTTTCAAATGAAGAAAGAATAGCTGGCGTATATAACACAGGGGAAGTTTGTGTTAAAGATTTAAGTCTAGAAAAATATCCAGATCTCAGTAGCACTTTGATCCCAGTATACAAGAAATATTTATATTTATCAGCTCAGAAAGACAAAGGGTAATTAGATGTAGGATCAAAGTTTACAAAATCACGAGAAAGTTCTACTTAAAGTAAACAGATTATCTCATCAAATCTTGACATACAAGAACTGAATACCCATGGAAAATTTTAATTGTCTCATAGATCACTGTACCAGGAAGTATTTTATTACCTAGCATATCCAACACAGTGCTAAATTCTGTGGTGGATATGAAAGTATAATTCATGATTCATACTGCCCAAGTGGTTACAATCTAAAATCCGTGGTTTTACCTATTACCATTCTTCAAAAGAATGAAAATCCAAACAGGATTAGAAATTAGATTAAATTAGCGTGTCCCAAAGTATGTAACTCAAGACACTAATCATAGAGAATACTCTTTAACATGCAGCTTTGGAGGTCAAAAACATTGTGTATTATACCTCCGCTATCGGGTATTAACAATGTATCTTAGCATACTGAAGGCTCTAAGAAGCTAGGCAGAAAAGTAATCCTTATAATTTTGTTTAATCCAGTGTTTTCCAAATTTAATTAACCATAGGGCCCTTAATGTCTCTTAGCATTTGTATTCCTCCAACACACTTTAGAAAATGCTGGATTTGGTAAATCCATAAATCACAGAACTGTAAAGTAGTAGTACCTGCAAATAAGAAAGCCAGAAATATGTCTGTTTTTGTAAAGACAAATTTCAGCATGGCAATCAGGATCTTGGTTGACATAAAATTTGGCTGATGGACTATGGTCCATCTAACATGACTGTCTGTGGCATTTATCATGCTCTTAGGAATTCAGTCTTAAATATCCAGGCTAATATTTTTTGTTGTATTTTTTTACGAAATCACATCAAAGGCATACATGGAAGAAGAAATTATTATAAAAATAGAGCCACTGATTTCACTAAGGAAACCTCAGCAGCACATCCTTAACTGATCCGCATGTGAGTTAACACAGGTGTAGCTGCTGATGGGTTTGTCCTTGACAATGACTTTAGTTTTGATTGTAAGAAGCTTTGATTGAAAATTACTAGGGTAAAATGAGGCACTGACGTGACAAAGAGCATTGGTCTAGGCCCCTCTATGACCTTTTCAGGGTAAATGACATTATTTAAAGATTTATTTTTGGAAAACCAACAAACACAAACACCTTAAGTTTTTTTATTTCACTTTCTCCACCTCCAGTATAAAATATTTCATAAAAGTTGTAATGACGCCATCAATATTTTAACTGAAATAATTGGCCTACATAATTTTATATCAAACCCAACCAATTGCTGGGTCCAAGTATTGGTACTCTGTAGATACTGTAATTCTAAAGCCTCTTACGTCATTAGGCTACTTGGACCCACATTGACAGAAAGGGGGTTTAAAGGTAAGTTGTTCATGTAGAATGGCATTTATAAAGATTTTTATTATTACTATTCCATGATATCCTCCACTGCAGACCCTTGACTCAGAGCAGTGCTTCCCAAACTTTCATGTGCAAAAGTACAACCTCGTTAATACGCATATTCTGATTCAGGTGGTTTGGGATCTGCCCCAAATTCTGCATTTCTAATAAGCTCCCAGGGGGATGCTGGCCCCTGAACCACTCTTTCAGTAGCACAATCATTGAGAAAGCATAGGAGAAAGCCTTGCTCCTCCCCTGTCTTGGGAGCTTATTGGGTTTTAATTCCCCATGGCATCTGGTACAGGGATACTGTGTACCAAAGCATTTGTTTCAAAGAGTGTCCTTCTCTCTATGTGTTGCCCCTAATCTCTAAAAATTCGAGTCATTGTTACATCCAGAAAAGTGTTTGTTTTAATGGGTACTTTAGTTCTTCAAATAAGTTATTGATAACTCATTTGTCTTCACTTTTTTGAAAAAAAAGCAATAAGTTTTTTGTAGAAAATCTCCCATCACTCAGTCCCCTTTTAAAAGTGAGCCTGGACAGATACACTGCCCTTGCCTGGCAGTATTGCCTAAAGCCAGCAGAGCCTTGCACAGACATGTCTGAGAGAGGATTTGTGGCTGGTTAGGCTTTAAATCACCGAGTGTGCACAGGATGCTCCTGGGATTGGTCAGAACATGGCAGGGGCAGTCTTCAGGGAATGACCACTTCATTTTACTCCTAATGAGGCGGCAATGCCAAGCTGCTGTGAATTTTACCCAAGGTATTGTGTAGGCACTTTTTAATGAAGTCTCAGGCATATTTTGCATGCTTTTACCCAGCAGCCTAACCGTGCTTCAAAGTTTCAGTCTTTTGATTGATCTTGCTGATCCTGTTTGGGGGTGAGGGGATGGGGGAAAGTGTCTGTAGCTGCTTGGAGACAGATCCCACAAGAAAGCAATAAACTTCAGAACTGAATAAAAATCTAATTTGTGCATGCTAACTCTTTTTGGTAGTGTTAAATTTTTTTCTTCTATGTGTACACTTCCCTGGCCATCACTTCCCCTTCGTCAGACCACTCATTAACTATAGCCCACAGCAGTTAATTTCCTGCCTTTCCCTCCCACTACTTCACTTTATTTGTTTAGCTGACAGGCTTTTGAAGCAAGCCGGCTAAAGTCTGCAAGAATTCCTGGCTTTCTTCCTCCTTCATTCTTGTTATTATTAGGAATATGGACAAGGTGCTAGTATGTGTATTACATCTGAAAATTGTGCCGCAGATTCTATCTCTTGGGAAAGGACCAGATTACTTCATAATCGTCACAGACCCAATTCTGTAACTATTCGTAGACAAAATTCTTGCTAGTGCCAAGGGGAGTTTTACCCTCATTTAAGGTTACAAGATCAAGTGGTAAATGTATTTATAGCCACCACACTCTCTCAGGAAAATAAGTTAAACTAGATGTGGGGAAAAAAATTACTAAATGTACTTAAGAGGCTTTTCTTTTCACTAAGATAAATCAATGAAAATTCTTACAAAGAAAAAAAGAAAATTAAAATTGCTGACTAGTGTTTCAGCTAACAGTTATCTTCTTTCTCACTTTTCATAATAAAATGTACATTTTACTTGGAGGACACAATGACGTATAAAAATCAGTGGCTCTCCTTTCTTAGACAAACATGGAGCGCACATTCTGGTCATATGTCCTTCATAATATTCATAGAAAAGCTAAAAAAGTTACCAGACCCTTTGAAGGTCAATTACATTCAAACAATACTGTCTTTCCAAATAATGTGCTGACCTTGACCTTGTAGCACCCAGCTTACTCCGTGGTTTTACCTATTTGTCTTCCCACCCCCTCTTCTTGGTCTTTCCTCCCCACACTTCATCTTCAAGAAAAAGTGATTATGGAATAGAGGATGAATCGGAGAACTCCAAGCCAGAACTTTTGCTCTATTCCTGTTTTACAACTATTCCCCTGGTGGAAAATGCTTGACCTTCCTGGTCTTAATTACTTCATTTATAAATGAGTGGGGTTAGCTATTCTCAGGTTTCTTCTGGATCAAATATCCCATGATGAGTACAGGTTATAAATTTTACATCAGTATTTAACTTTATCTACATAATGGGGAAGCTGAAAAGTGAAAAGCCAATCAGTATACTGTACTTTCCCTTTCCTATACAACTCTATAGACCTGTTTGTAAAATTTTTTTTTTTTAATTAAATAGATCTGCAGCAAGAAGGAGAAACTTTGAACTAGAGACAGACTTTCATTAGATTGCTGGCTCTGTAAGGTGACTTTGGGCAAGTCACTTAATCTCAAAATAGAAATGTATAATTGACTCAGTAAAATTGGGATATTAAAATATATCTTACTGTCCCTGCCAGACACATAACAGCCCAACAAATGGTAGCTGTTCTGACTATACATTATGCTCTATATGGATGTGGGAGGTGGTGAAAAGAGTATAGGTTTAGGCATTAGAATGTGGATTCTAGATCCAGTTCTTCCACAGGTAGCCAAATCATGGTTTTCTCATTTATTAAAGGAAGTGTTTAATAAAAGGATCTTTGGCTTTCCTTCCAGCCTTAATTTTTCACAATTTTAATATGTGTGAAGACTGCATTGAGGCTTTTGTCATTCAAAATACACTTATTCTTTTCTACGAAGTTTTAAGAATCCTGATTATTTTTAATAATTTATTAGAACAGTTCTTGTTCATCTCTGAATTTGCTAGTAAATATTCAACTTTATTTTTTATTTTCTGGTGTCTGCATTAGTGGTACTTAGAACTAATGTAGATTTTTTCAAGGACAAACAACTGGATCAACATTTGAAAACTAGGTCTTTGAATTTGGTAACTAAAGACATTTAAAATATTTAACTATAAGAATTTTATTTTTAATATTCAAATCAACTTCTTAGTAATTTGACTTATGAAAATCAGAAAGGAAAGAATATAAAAGGACCTCAACAGAGTAATAATTATTTAAACACACAAACATTTCCCTTGGGTTGGTAGTATATGTTTCTTTCCTATTCCAAATGAATCTATAATAAAATATGCTAAAACCATAACTGCTACTTTTTCCTATGTTGAAAATGAGTTGCAATTTATGTTTTCAAGTTCATACTATTTTACACTCGTAGGTATCCATTGGGGTCAGATCTTCATTTGGTGTTTGGATAGCTTCTGTAAAATGAGAACCTGATTGACAATGTATAAGCCACTGATCAGTAAGTCCCCTGGTTTGAACAAAACAAATCTCTTTAACAAGTTATCTCTTATACTGTATTGTAACCCCTAATACTGACAGTCAACCAGAAATATCTTTACTACTATAGCTGGATTTTACAGGCACAAATTTGCCTTGGCTTAAAAAAGTATTTGGAAGGTTGCAGTTAATTTTGTATTTGAAAGCACCAAACTATCAATGACAGATAAAGGTCCAAGTCTATTTGCTAGGACAAATTTCTCTCCCCAAAATGACCCTGTAAAATTCAAATCCATTTTAGAGGAAAAAAATGCTGCTAAAATGTCAATGAATTTTTCAAATGGATATGGATAAGAATGTTGTTTGTGCATCACCTGATCATAAAGATGTAAAATGTGAAATGAAATACACTGTGTGATGAACCTATATACATATTCTTAAAGACATCTTGAACCATCATTAAATCATATTACTGTTGATTTTCATTTAAATAAGGGTTGCAAACTGAAATGCCTTCCGGGCCTAAGCAAGTATCATAAATGTAGGAAGGAATCAGAAACTAAACAATTGAGAAGGGTTGGGACTGCAATTTACAGGACAACATATGCCTCATCTAAAACCATTCAAATTACATTAAAAACAAAATGAAAACTGTGATAACCAAATTAAATGCATCTGGGGGTAGAATTCTTCGAAACCACTGAGAGAGTCAAATTCATGCAAAAGCCTTGGAGATGAATTCCTGCTTTAAACACTGGATATTGAGAAATTGAGGATAGACTAGGATTAAGTGGAAAATTAATTATACTCAGGCATTCAGAAGTCACAGAAAAGTGTATTTTATAATCCAAAGAACAGCATCAAGACACCTCCTCAGTTTTCCAGAAAGGAAAAAGGAATTGGGACACTGATAGAAATGTTCTTCTGATCCTCAGCTCTAATAATAAAAATCCCATAATCAGAGCTGAAAACCAGGGAACCAATGACATCTGGGCCAGGGTTATCAATTTCAAGGTCTTTCAACTTCTCTGTAGTACAGACATCAATGTAAAACAGAAAAGAAGAACCCATGAAGGACGTGGAAAAGAAAGAAAGAGAGGAAGGAGGAGGAGAAGAAAGACCCGAATTTTTTCTCTGGCACATGAGTTTATGAGATTTGACTGAGACAAATACACCAGATCAAATTTAGTCAGCATTCTGTGCATTGAGACAGTGGAAGCATGTGGTCAAAATTTTCTCCTGTCTGAATGGCCACATCCAATTTATCAGTTTATTTTAACTTCAAACCAATCGAATTATTTTCCTACACACCTGTTGGATCGCTAATCGTTCCTAAAATGACTGACAAAGAGTTGTCTCCACGGCCTCTCAGCCTGACCCCTGTGGGGATGGCTTGACTGAATTGGGCCTCTGTATATTGGCATTTTACAAGCATGGGTCTCAAATGTGAAGTATCTTATCTGCTATTTCCATATTTCCTGGGTTTTGTGTGGCTACATTTTAGGTGTGTGCAGTACTAAAGAACGTTAGTCAACACAGGTTGAAGCAGTCAAGAGATGTGGTTTTCAGATCCTGGCTCTGCCTCTTCCTAGCTGCGCGGCCTTAGGCACCTTACCTAACCTCCCTGAGGTCTCAATGTCTTCATCTGTAAAGTGGCCTTGAGCATAGATTTCCCTCAGGGTGATGGAAAGCCTAGCTGCACTAAGGAATGTGTGTAAAACAGCTGTGACCCCGTTGAAGTGAGCGCTCAGTAAACATGTTCCTTTCCATACTCAACAAGAACCAGTAATTACAGCAAATCAACTTCAAGACTTTCAAAACAACCTCACTGATTACTAGGATCAATTCAACTGCTCTCTCTACTTAGAAATTAAACCCTTCAACAAAGAAAGTTTAGATCTATGCCTGAGTGGAATTTGAGAATTCAATAGCCAGCCAGGATCAAGCTCTTAAAAACATGAAGACCATAAGGGCCTATGTGTCTTGGTAGTTAGGTCACAGAAGCTTCTTAAAGAGGTGTAATGCTTTCTTCAAGGAAGACAAAGGTAAGGTTCTGACCACAGCTCACAGAAACAAGAAACTTCCAGTGAAAGAACTGCTTTTCAGCTGGGATTGCCAACTAGCTATATGACTGCTTCTGGTCACCAGCGATAAAGCTGTGCCTAAAATATGCCTACTGCATTCAAAAGCAATCAGCAAGAGACTTATTATTTCAATTTCATGGTCAGAAATACCAAAGGACCCTTGCTCCCCCAGTCAAGTGAGTAAGTGCTGGCAAATTACCAAAATCTAAATTTAATAAAATTGTATTAGTCACCTTCCGAGGTGTCATCTCAGAGTGATGCTGAGATCAAAACCCTGATTTGAACATGTCAAACCAATTGCAGGATGCCAGGTGGCTTGTGAGTTGAAGAGAAGCTGTTGACATGAGGGTCTGTGTAGCTCTGTTGGTGAAGAAAAAGCATTTTGCCTCTTAGGAGTCAAGACCCAGGCACACCCTTCTTGTCCAAATACATTGTCTGCCAGACCCTGTGCTATATTTTATGCTTGTACATAATTGCCAGCACACAGCAGTCAGGGCTCAATAAATGTTTTAGGCTACTGCTCTATATTGTGGTCAAGCAAAATCTTTAAGAACAATGTCCTCATAACCAGGATGAAGAGCAAAAACAATGAACTTCAGGGTCAGAAGAAAAATTGTCTCTGTCTTCAGCTTTCTAATCTGAAAAATGGAAGTAATGATAACTGCTCAGCCAAGAACAAAAGGGTAGCTTTAAGGGTATAATTTTGTAACACATGATAGCATGCCACACACTGTAAATCACTATACACTATACAAATACAACATTTAGTTAACAAATATTGATTATGCACATACTATGTGGCGGGCACATTTCCATGTTCCTGGGACAAATCAGAGAACAAAAAAGAACTAAATGTGTGTTCTTATGGAACGCATAATCTAGCCAGGGAGACAGAAAACAAGCAATAGACAGATGTTTAAAAAATAATATGTGTCACCATCGGCCAAAAGGAGTAAGTATAATGGAAAGAGAAAAAGAAAAAATGGAGGTAAAGGGGCTTAGGAGTGTGGGGCTGGGGAGGTGGGTTTGCAAAAGAAACTAGGAACGTCAGGCTCGGTAGGGTTAGTCTCTTTGTGAAGGTGACACTTGAGCAAAGACTGGAAGGTGGTGAGGGAGTTGGAATTGCAGACATTTGTGGGAGAGCTCTGCAGGTCAGACAAATAGCCCCAAGGTAGGAGCACATAACTGTGTGGTAAGTGGGGGGAAGAGTGGTCATAGGTGGAGAGATACCATGGTCCAGATCCTATAAGGCCCTACAGGCCTTTGTAAGGACTTTAGCTTTTACCCTGAGTGGAAGAGGAAGCCATTGCAGCGTTCAAATAGAGGAGTGGTATGCTCTGACTGTTATTTTGGAGGATCATTTTTTTTGTCTGCAGTATTAAAAGTAAACTGTGGAGGGGGGCAAGAGTACAAGATCCCTACTACACCTCCAGTTTGAGGTGTTGAGTAGGCAGTTAACTATGTGAATCTAGAGATCAGAAGAGACGTCCAGAGGTATAAATTGAGATGCTATCCACATGTAGATGGTAATTAAATCCATGAGACTAGACAAGATCACCAAGAACATGAAATAGGGTAATGAAGAGACCTAAGGACTGAGCCATGGGAAACTCCGATGTGCAGTTTGTTGGAGATGCTAGGTGGAACCAACAGAGGAGACTGAGAAGGAATAGCTAGTGACACAGAAGGAAAATCAGGAGAATGTGGTGTACTGGAAGCCAAGTGAAGAAAAGTTTCAAAGAAGAAGAACCAACTCTGTCAAATGCTAACTGTAAGTCAAGTAAGATGAGAACTACAACTGACCACTGGATTTAGCAATATGGTTCTAAGTAAGAGAGAATGGTTTGTAGGACATGTCTCTAACCTTCAGTTCCAGATGTATGAGGACTGTGGAAGAAAAACTAACAACAACAACAAAAATCCACCCACTACCTGGGAGATATTGTAAGGAAAGCAGCTTTCTCAGGGAAAATCCAGGTTTCCATTAGAGTATAAAAGGTGAAGGGAGTGTTCGGAGAAGTTGAGGATTCAGGGGATTTTGTTGACTACAGACCGTGAATTCCAGAGGGCACAGTGGAAGGATTTCATGAATTGGAATTGGTGGGAGAGGGTCTGAGGCTGTGCAGAGACTTGTGAGACTTAAAGTGACAGATAGGAGGGGTGACTGAGTTACTGGGCTTCTTTTGATGAGTGACCTAGACAGGGCTAATGGTTAGAATGTGATTAGCCCTAGTAGATTCAAGCAGAGCATGGTGGCAAAACAGTAAGTGTGAGGAGATCAGGAGGCATGGATGTCTTGACCTCCCTCTAGACCCCTATTGGCAGAGGCTAAGAGGTCTTGGGAAGCTGTGGATAGTCTAAGTCCAGAGCCATGAACTCAGCCTTGACACTTATGGATGGAGGTGAGATTTCTAAGGAAGCTGGATTTTGCTGTAACTCACAATCCCTTCCTTTACCCCTGAGGAGAGTCAGAAGGCTGAGAGGAGGCACAAGCATTGTCCTCATTTGAGGGTTCCCTTTAGACCTCTCTTAAGAGGGGAAAGGAATTACCACAAACATTCAGACTCTCTTTTGTCCCTTCTTGATGGAACTGAGGACTTCTGGGGAAGCCAAGTATGGTTTCTACCACTATGGTGGTGATCTAAGACCTTAGAGGAAGTGTGGCTTCAGGAAGATGTAATTAGTTGAAGCCATATCACTCAATAAATAGATTAAGAAAGTGTGGGCTGGGAGAAGATAATGGACATTCATTGAGTGCCTATTATGTGCCAAGTTACCATACATTCATGTTACATTTCATGTAATCTTATGTTATGGTTATGGTTAAATAAGATTATTTAACCATATGTTATGGTTAAATAAGATTAGCCACCTCATTTATAAACAAATGACATGCTTGTGCCACTAACTCTGGGCTTTGTGATCTGGTATGATTCTATTGTGAAGATTTTTGGGGATCAACTTCCACATATATTTCCATTTATTTTCAGTGATATACACTATGTATAGATAGTATGTCTAATTCCAAATGTTTTATGGAGCTGCTATATGTTTTTATTAATTATTCAAAAGTAGCTAGTATACAGGCTGATTTTTGGTATGGTTGCTCATTGATTGAATACTTCATTAATTCAGTCTCTTTTTTTCATTCAACAAATATGGGTGTTTGCTTGTACAAAGCACCATAAAATCCTCCCATCACACTTTCCATTACCTGTCCAACTTGGTTCACTGAATCTTACTTTATTTTCATCTTTAATGTAACTTTTTTTACATGTCAATTCTAAATGTCACAAATTCCTTAAATATTGTAGAGTTAGCAAAAAGAGACCCCTTTGAATATTTTAAACTATTGGGTCTGTAATGTATTTATTTGAAACATTGAATAGAGGTTTATATGTTAACAATTTAATTCTGTAAATGGGTTTATCCATGCTACCAATTCACTAAAAACTCCAGTGCAATGATTAAGAGCTCTTGTTAGGCAGATTTAGGATCTTGGCTTCACATATGCTAGCTGTATAAATTTGTGCAAAGTTATGAAACTCTCTAAGTTTTAGTGTCTTCATTTATTAAATGTTAATAACAATAATGCATACTTCACAATATTCCTGTAAGGATTAAAAGAGGTAATGAATGAAAACCTCTAACACAGCATCTGGCATATATTAGAGGTTCACTAAAAGCTATCTATTGTTATTATTATTATTATTAATTCAAAACACTGTGAAAATATAAAAGTGAATGAGACCTGATCCCTAACACCAAAGAGCTGAAAACTAGATATGTACAAATCATCACTATAGCAGGCAATGTAAATGCCATAAAAAAAGGTCTAAATCAAGTACAGGAGAGGACTAGATCACTTCTTGCCTGGATAATCAGGCAAGATTTTGGTTGAGGTTGATCATTAGTTCACAGTTCTTGAATCAAACATTGGCCATAGGTTGAGGGAAAATGAAAGTGAATCTAGGAATTTGAAGGATGATGCTAAACTAACATCCAGCAGCCATCAAAACAGTCTAAGGAAGAATTGTAGTTTCCAGGGGCAAAGCCAGAATCCAATACTAACTTATGAAGACAGGTAGTTTTAAGAACTGAATGGAATGAATTTTGGAATCACAGTTATGAGCAAAGCCAGATCAAGAGCATGCAGAAGCAAATAAAGCATCAAGATTTGTTGTGGACTTAAAGACTTGGGCGCCAGAACTTATTTTTAGCACTAAATCTCCTTGCATCGTTTTCTTTTTACAAGAGCGAGAGCACACCTTCACAGCCACATCGTCCCTCGTCTCTAAGAACATCATCTGCCATTGGCCAGGCAGAGTTTGGGAAAAGAGATGTCTATAGGGAGGAAGGCTTCCAAGTGAGGGCAGGGGCACAAGCCGTGGTGCAGAGGTGGGAAGGCCTGATGGGAGAATGGTCATTCTATCGTACTTTGTAGAATTTTGGAATACACTCAAGAAAGAAAATCCTCTATGTAAAGCAATGACTATTTGGGGCAGAGTGAGATTTTAAAAACTAATTCGCAGTTTGACTTTGCCTTACTTTTTGATTCAGAGTTGCAGTCTGTAAAGACTGTTCTGTGCCATTCTCTCAGCCTCCCTGCCCATTAGATGCTGTTATTTTTGTCTTGGGCTCATTAAACAAAGTACTGGCAGGGTATGGGCTCTGGCTTCCCTTGAAAGTGACTTCATCTATTGTAATCATGTTGTGTGATAATGCAACAGTAAGCTCTCTGTCAGAGCCCTGAGTCCTAAAATAGAGCGGCAGGACCTCACTTACTTAGCCTGAGCACGTCACCATTGTATTGTGGTTCTGACAGCGCTGGCAAGGAAACCCAGAGGTGGGGCTCAATCCGTTTGTTCTCATCTCAAAGAATTTATAATATAGTAATAGTAGCTAGAAGCACTCCCAAAGGAAGCAGATGCTCAGATAGAACCTAGACTTTATTTCAAAGATGCCGGGCACAAAGACTAGCTGATTAGAAAGCAAGAGAAAACTCACTTAAGCTTGGAGGCTGGACTGCCTCCTGGTTTATTAGAGCACAGGCCCTGGAGTCAGACCAACATGGAATAGAATTTTAAGTGTCCCACCAGGGACTTCAGGTAAACTAGCCATCCCCTCAAAACCTCACTTCCTCATCTGTAAAATGGGGAATTGCTAACACCTATCTCAAAGGGTTATTGCTGAAAAGATAAATGATATGATGCATAAGAAGCACTTAGCTCATACTTCGCATACAGTAAATACTCAACAGATTGTTGCTAGTATTCACCAATAGACCCAAGAATCCTATGCTGCAAAAAGAATCAATACTATATCTGTTTGATGAGGCTGGAGTTTTATACCTTTAGTTCAAAGGAGTTAACAGTTAGTAACGTTCAGTGTCCCAGAAAGAGGTTTCCCAAAGGCTGGAGGGCCCACCAAAGCTGTCTGTGCTCACTCTGTGATGATCTCCACCCTCTTCTTTATCTTTCATGTCCCCATAGCCCGGTAGTACTTTTCCACTGGCATAAAGGGCCAACAATCCCGGCACTTTGAGTTTTAAGGTCACCAGGGGTATTGGGTCCCAACCTCCTCAGATCACAACAAGAACAGACCTGGCCATCTACAACAAAGTTCATGACACCACACCCTCTAAGGGACACTCATGTCCAGGGAAGTCAAGCACTGCAGTAAAAAGAACAGTGAATTTAAAGAAAAAAAAGGCCCTAGAAGCGCATATAGAATAGTTTAAATGATCAGAATTGCCTGGGTACTTATTTAAAAAGCAGACTCCTGGACTTCCACTTCAGGCTACTGAATCAGAGCCTCTGGGGACATGGATTCCCAGAACCTATGTTTTAGATAAGCCTCCCCAAGTGATTCTGGTTTAGGTGGCCCTCATTCTCCACTTAAAGGATCACTGGTTTGAATAAAGCTGAAATGTACTGGGGAAATCTGAGAAATTCCTACTTACAAAGAAGCCCAAATGGCTGAAGTCATTAAGGAAAAAATACAAATGAAAAAGAATTCAGCCTATTTCAGCTAAAGTGATGTAGGTTAGGGAAAAGGTGGGTTTTTTAGTAAGCCGACATTGAATTTTATTATTATTTAGAATGGTGAAAGACAATCGATTTGGCTGCAATATCTTTTTGGACTCTCCTGCAAAAGTGAGTCATTGACATTTAGGTATGTCAATTTTATTCATAAGGAGCAATAATATAAGGCAATTTATTTTTCTAGGCCACTCATGTTTTAAGACATCCAATATTTATCAGCTCTTTACAGTGCAAGTAGTAAAAAGCAAATTAAAACAAATAAGAAATAAGAGCTGAGTGGTAAGTCAATCTATTTTTTCCATGATTAAAATAAAAATTCTAGCAGGACCTAAGATTTCTGTATGCTTTAGCCTAGGGAATTTGCATCTTCCGGTTCTTTTGCCCTGTTTGATTCATCTCTGTTGCCAGCACGGCATTATTTATTTAATTTTTTCAGGATCGCCATGTGTTTATTATGAGGATTTCCTTTTAATTGCTTGAATACAATCCTCTGCTTCAGCCAGAGCAAAAGACAGTAGATAACAGTATTCATTATCATCATTTGTGGGTGAAATTTGGACACTGATTTGGATAGGGCAATGGGAGCAATGTTATCTTTCCTTAAAAACAATGACATTTCTGTGATTTTTTTTTTTTACTTACTTTACTGGGGTTGAGGATTTTTTTTTTACGTGTAATGATAAAATATTGTGATAGATGGCAGTTTTACTCTCTTAATTGCACTAAAAGCAAAACACTTATTCCTAAGGAATGGTTGTGCCTTATACAAATACAAATCTTTTTCTTTTCAATATAGAGTAAGCCACTCTCCATTTAAAGGATCAGCCCGCGTACAATCACAGTCCCTGGTAGTCTGCCAAACACAATAGGGCATTAATTAACATGTGCTGGGGGATTCATCAACATGCACAGTGGTAGCGAGCAATTGGAACCTTTTTTTTCCCCCTCCCCTTTCCTCTCTACGTTGGCAGAATTCATGAAAGATCTACTCTAGTATGTAAATCAGTTCTTGCTAAACGCCTAGTAATGGAGTTCCTTTATTTTTCAAAGCTGTTGTCAGAGCTACTCACATATCCTAGAAAGACACTTAACTCTGTCTTTCTCATGTTTAAATTCCAACTACAGTGGACAAAAATAACATATTTGTTTACTTGTCATGAAGACTGCACTGTAAATAAATCATCTGATAAATTACTCTCCCAAAAAGAACAGAATGAGATTCATTTCCCTTAATGTTGTACTGGTGGGGATGGCAAGATGACTCTCCCGTTACCCCAGGGTGACAGTTCGCTGGCCTGCTAACTTCCGTGGATGCTGAGAGATGCACACAAGTTATCCTGTATCTAGCATCTACCACCTGGCATGAGCAGGTGAAAAAAATGAGTAAATTTGATTTTAATTAGTTCTCTGGTGGGTCTTTGGTCTCAGTCTTACCTTGTTAAGCCCTTGCTAACTCCCTTTTGTATCTTCTTTGGGACCAAAGGCATGGATTAATCACTCAGACCTCTATGAACCCAATTTTGGACAACAGAAAACCTGTCCTCTTGAAGTGAAAGTAGAATCAGGGAAGTGGAAAAGTGTGTCCATATTTCCCACTTCTGAAAAAATATGTATACACGTTTCAATTTAGTTTGAGATTTAGACTGTAAAATCTGTGACTAGTTCTTTTTTTTTAATGAAATAATATATGTAAAGTGCTTTGCAAAGTACCTAAAGTAAATGCCTAGGAAATTATTCTTGGAAGTGGTGGCAGAGGTGTTGTTATTATCATTTATTGTCTTTTATAGTCCAGAAATCGCTAGTGTTATAAAAAGCACAATGCAATTTTTCTGTTTTAATCATTTTCAATATATATCAACAAAACGCCTAGTTTGGGCATGTAGAGGAGACATGGAATTTGAAGATTGGGCTTGATCCTCTCAGCCACTCCATAAATGTGTGCCCTTTGTGTGATATGAGCTAGAGAGCAGCAGTTTAGTGATTCCGATGTCTTAGGAGTTGTGCAGACCTGTTTTCTATCCCAGTTCTACTACTGTGTGACCTTGAGCAAATTCTTTAGCTCCAGAGGGGTGCCGTTTTTGCTTTTGTGAAATGGGAATAGCTGTAAGGATTCAATGAGACCATGTGTGGCAAACACTTGGCAGCATCCGGGCACACAGAAAGGACTCTCAGTAACTGGTAGAGACATACTCTTCATATACCAAAAACCTCCCTTCTGCCGTGCGGAAAGACACAGGAAGTGTGCTTTGATCCTGCTCAGGGTGAGACTGGCTCCTTTTCCTCTGGCAAAGAGCAGGGGCTCCTGGTCTACCCGCTCTCAGGCTGAGAAAGCAAGCCGAATGGTAAGCATCTATGTTGCTGCTGCTTCTCCTTGATTTTTCCCCCCAGATTTACACCGTATCATTAGTAGTCAATGAGACTCAGATAATTAAAACTGCTTTTGTGAAAAAAAAAAAGCAAAACCAATCATTTTAATAAATAGGAAGTTCTGAAATATTAAAATCTAAAACAAGTGAAAAAATATCTCTGTAAATACATTTTTATCTTATTAGAGATTTCTAGGTAAGTATTTCTATTTTATGAGCCTTTATGCTATCCTGGATTCCAGCATGATTTTTTTTTAAATTTCTCTTTGAAATGCTGGAATACTGGGGGCAATGTTCATGCTATAGTTCCTTGAAGTGTGAAGAATTAGTTGTAATATCCTATAAATTGTTTTTCATTGAGAACATTTTGGGGGCAATTAGTACAAATGTGTTGATATGTTTCCTTGGATCCATTTTGCCCTACAGCCCTATTTATATCATATTTGATTTGTGAGATATTAAATAATTTATATGTCCGGTTTACTCTTACACATAACAAGAAATTAAAGGGTAATTTTACTGTATTGAATTTTACAGACTAAAAAATACAATTGAACTTGGATTTTATGTGGAAAAGAGGTCATAAGCATGGGAGTGTCTACACTCTGCACTTCCTGCTACTATGGGGGAGTCAAGTTAATTCCACAGGAAGAAACTTTCAGAGGAAGACAGTTATGCTTACCTGAAAAAACATAGTGTCTATTGCTCTTCATATTTGTTGCTTCATTTTAAAGAAATAGATAACTGCTCAATTCCTTATTGGGACAGGGCAGACATACATAGGGTATACTTCATTTTAAAGGATATGGAAATTTGGCATGTGTTCTTTTTAATTGAGAGCATATAAGAAGTCTGTCTACATGGCTCTTCTGAAATTGCAATTTCAGCGTTAATTGAAGAGACATTTGTAAGAACGACCACAGAAGCTGTTCTTCTTTTCTGGGTTGGGGAAAGCCTCAGAAAAGCACCCCTCCTGTGTGTAATTGAGTCTCAAGGGATTTGGGCTAAAGTGAGATAGGAGTGGAGTGGAAGAGTGCCAGGGCAACAGAATTTGGACTTTTTCCTCTGACTGCTGCTGTCCCTTTATGAAGAGATGGTTACGGTCATTTAAAGTAACCATAATTCCCTGGTCTCACCATGTTTGCTGAGAGCCCTTATTTATTATAAATGCTAACATGGAGTTTTCTATGTGCTACGCACCCCTCAGATCACCTTGTAAGCAATAACCCATTTAATCTTCATAACAACCCTATGACTCATGTATCTTTATTATCATCCCCAGTTTACAGGTGAGTGAACTGAGGCATTGAACAAGTAAGAAACTGGCCTAAGGTCTCCCAGCTAGGAAGCAGTTGAGCTGGGATTGCAATCCCAGACAGATTGGCTCCAATTTCCACGCTTTTAATCAACAGGCCATCCTGCTTCTCCAGCAAGCTGCTTTAATCTTTTTTTTATTTTTCAATGAAAAATGGAATCAAACGGAGGGAGACGATGGGCGGCAGAGGAAGGGAACCTACAGCAGCCTGTCACCCACTGAAGGCCACCAGCGTGCGTATCTGGTGTCCATTCAGGCCCAAAACTGAGGCTAGGACTGATTGCAGCAAACTCTTACTAATTCAACAAGCAACAAACCAGAATTCAACAACCTTAATTAATTGACTTGTGGTTACATTCTTGCAGATTATTCAGTATTTTGTAAAGAATGCATAACATCTAATCAGTTAAGGACTACCAGTGACTTTGAATTACATATTATTTTGAATAAATCAGCATTGGCTTAACAAACCTTTATAAGTTATTAACGGCTATATCTTTGTTGGTATAAAAAAACATGATTGATATCAGTTTATTTTAAAACGGCTGTAATTTGAAGCAATTGCCAAGATCTCCCATGGTTTTTGTTAAAGATCCTGGAAGAATAAATTATTAAGCAGCCAAGTCTTTGCGCTACCATCTTTACTCCTCCCTGGATTAGCCAGCGTCAGTTTTACGGACTGGAAAGAAATGAGAGAGAGGAAAAGAAGAGGAGCGTTTTAAGAGAATTTTCCCCATGTTTTTTAAGAACACTTGTTCTGAAAATATTCTCCACAGCTAATATACAATACCATGGCATAGACCCAATAATCTTCCACGCATATGTAGCTGTGTGTGTGTGTGGTATGAGTGTGTAAAAGGTAATCTTGCCAACTACCAATGACATACACACAGAAACGCCATATTCAGAACTAAGACCTCATGATCTGAAATAATTTAACTTTCTTAGATATCTAACTTTTGTGTTCTCAGCAAAGGCCACAAAGTAAGGTTAGGACTACAAAACTCAGGAGAACTGGAGTCCCATATGCCGTTTTCACAGGCTTGCCACATGGTAAGGACCTCTTCCTGCCCCTTCCCCTCTTCCCCCACCTCAATCACACAAGCGTACGTGTGTACACACAGCCACACATTCACATACTGATGCTGCATTTATAAACCACAGTCTGTCGGAGAATGAAGAACGGGCGTCAGTTAACTGAGTATTTTTGTCTACCCTGACATGTAACAATTTGTCTCATTTTTCTCCCTGCCATCAGAGAGCCCAAAACCATCAGCAATTAAACTGACTCTTTTTCTTTTTTTAATCAAATTACCTACTGTTCCCTACTAAAGCCACCTGCTTTGGCAATGACCGAACGCTGCCCGTGACCCATTCGGAGGCTTCTCTTTCCTTGCACCCTCCTTTCCAGGGTACCCTCACTGCCTTCCCTGCATTCCCTCTTGCAACTATTGCTTTTGGAGTGGGGCTCTCAGCCTCCTCTCTGTGGAACTGAAGTTCACATTTCTTATTAACCCATTGCCTCTCTGACACATTCTGGTGGAAGACCTCTTTCTAATTCCTATTAAGTATAAATTACTGTATAGCTCACAGGGGACACAAACTAATTTGCAAAATTCTGCAATCCTCAGTGGCCTTTCCTGTCAATAGGGTCGATGAGCCCTTGTGCTTGGTGAGGGAGGGAGGGAGGGGGGATGATATACTAAGACAGCGTGAGGTGCTGTCCTTCCTCTTCATGTATTTAATATTTACCTTATTGATACTGCAATGGACATAGTTCTGAGACTTCTAAGAGACCCAGTGCAGCACTTCCCATGCAGAGGGAGCTCAGTACCGACGCCAAATACAAAGCACCATGGTTACTTCCAGACACATAGTGATGCTGTGCTGGGAAACTGAGTTTGAGGGCTATATTCAGATCAGAGACAGGTGACAAATGTTGGCACAGATGATTTATTTCTCCAAAGGAACTTACCTTGACACATGTGAGTTGGGAGAAGGAATGGGAGAAGCAGTTTCTGGATTTTGTTTTGTTTTTGTTTCTTACCAATAAATATTTTTGAAGGTGTCTGTAGCAATCATCTTTGACACTTTTTAGTGAATCATTTGGTGGTCCCATTCAAAGTTTTAAAATACTTCTGTATAAATCTGATGATAAATGCTTTATTGTCATTCCTTGTTTAAATGAACAATATTAAAGAAAGTAGAAGAAACTCTTTGGAGTCTTGTCTCCCATTGACATTCAAGGGCTTTTCATGTGTAAGATCTGTCAAGGTTAATGAAAGTTACCCCTGCAATTCCTTAGGAACTGGTGGGAGAATAGATCATTTAATTTCTCTTCAGATGGCATCATCTGACGCCATCCCCACATGGAGTACCTGATCTGTTGGAGAAGTGAAGGATGCAAGTCGGATGAACTGGAAGCTGACATACACAGTGGGTCACGTAAAACTGAAATTAACTTTTCTATTTCTATTTATCATCTGCCTAATTAACGTTATGTGACCAAACTACCAGAATGGAATATTATTTAAATCTTTTCACCCCATTGGAACATTTACTCTGCCCTCACAAAGCAGAGTGAATTGAGAGGCAAAACCTGAAGATACTTGCTTGGCCCAAAATAAGTAACAAAATAACACTTCTTTTTGGAAATTGCAAGATTTTAAAATTTCAAATGGAAAAGCCGAGCTATGTGTTCCTGGCTTTATTTTATTTAAAGTCATATTTCACGGGGCTCTCCTGGTGGCACAGTGCTTAAGCATCGCCTGTCAATGCAGGGGACACAGGTTCGAGCCCTGGTCCGGGAAGATCCCACATGCCGCAGAGCAACTAAGCCCGTGCGCCACAACTACTAAGCCTGAGTTCTAGAGCCCGTGAGCCACAACTACTGAAGCCCGTGCACCTAGAGCCCATGCTCCGCAACAAGAGAAGCCACTACAGTGAGAAGCCCACTCACCGCAACGAAGAGTAGCCCCCCGCTCACCGCAACTAGAGAAAGCCTGCACGCACAGCAACAAAGACCCAATGAAGCCAAAAATAAATGAATAAATAAAATAAAGTAATATTTCACCATGTCTGATAGTCATCCCTGAACATTTGTGCTTAGTTATCATGAATGAAAACTGTTCTCTCAGTGCACAAACACTGGATTGAAGGGATCATTAATTTCATCTCAAAGGTGACCAAAATAATCATTGTCAGTGATCCTACTTGACTCTTCAACAGAAAACATGACTCACAGACTATGCCTACAAAGTATGCATAAAAATGCATTAAGACCTTTGCACCAAGTTCATCAGAACCCAAAATTGGTTGACGGCATTAGAAACTGCTTTTGCCAAGATCAGAAGCCTATCAGCCAAGTCAGAGGAGATGGTTTCTGAGCGTATCTGAGCTCTCACGATGGCCTGTGAGGCCCCACTTGATGTGGCCTGCCACCCCACCCCTGCCCAGTTATCTACTCCTCCCAGCCTCTCTGGCTTCCTGCAGTCACCCTGGATCCTTCCTGTTCCTCCACACGCCAAACACACTTGTGATGTCAGGGCCTCTGTACTTGCTGTTTCCTCTGCCTAGAAAGCTTCTCCCCCTGTATCTTCATGGTTTATTCCATCAGTGACTTCACGTTTTTGCTTAAAGTCATCAAAGATGTCTCCCCCATCATCATTTGCAAAAGAGCACCCCATCATCACCCTCTGTCCCCCTTCAACTGCTTTATTTTTCTTCCCATCACTTATCACCATCTGATATATTTTATATACATATATATACATATACATACACACACACACACACACACACACACACACACACACACACTTTTAAAAAATGTCTCCTTCCATATTCCCCACCACCAAAATGTGAGATCTACAAGGGTTCTTTTTGTTCACTGCACTTTCCTCAGCCCCCAGAATATTGCTTGGCCCATAGGAGACCCTCAATTAGTATTAGCTGAAAGAATGAAGGGTTTCTCCTTTGACCCATTCTTAACAACAGCCATATCATTCTCCAAAAACGGTACTTGAGGGAGGCAGCATAGTTAATGGCAAGAACTTGACTTTGTGGATTGAGACCTGAGCTTAAATCACAATTTTATAATTTATAAACGATGAAAACTGGAGCAAGATAGATAATAACTCTGAGTTTAACTTTCCTCATCTGTAACATTGTTATGGTGATATCTATCTTACTGAGACATTTAAAAAATGTAAATCAGTTTCTACTACACAGTCACTTTTAATATATATGTACTTAAAAATATTGAAACTTCATAATCTAGGAGGCATGAATTCTCTTGTATAACTTGTAGAGTTTAAGAATTGTCACTTTTAAAATTCTTTTGCTGAAGCAGATAAAACTGCTTCAAGTCCCTTCTTCATTGGATAGAGGGAAAGTCAACATTAGTGACAATTTGGGAATCTCCTACAACTTGGGTCATGTAAGAATTCCAGGGTCTTACTCACTCCAGACTGTTTGATGAAGTGCCTTCTGGCCTTCAGTCCACACTAGCCCCCTGATAGGTTCATCGCCTGAGACAGCAAGGTCCCTTGAAGACACGTAGCTCCACTGCTCCAAATTGGAGACAGAGGAGCTAGTGTCCACCCTCTCCAGGTACTGCCATAACTGCTTCCATCTGAGGTCTAGACACCTCTTTGTGATGCTTCATGAGACCGAATCTCTGTTCCGATCACTTGCAGAACCAGCAAGACCCTAGCCTCTTCCTTGCCTCATCTCTCGAAGAACTCTTCAAGCCTCTCTCAATTCTTCAAGTAGCTCACGTTGGACACTCCTAATCCTTGGGGGTCTCCTCCTATTGGCAAGTACAGACCCATCATGAATAAGAGGCTGAGCTGTTTTAAACCAAAGTCCTGGGTGAGATTGTCAGTAGATTCTTGGATATTTCACAACTCTTAGTCACAGGAAGACAAAAAGACTTGGCGATTTTCTTAAGTTGTGTGAAGGTGAAATATGTATATCAGTAAGAATAGAACACAAATGATCCCATTAATTATCCTGCTAAAATTGAACCCAGTCAGGATTCTTGAAAGTGCGGATGATACACTAGGATCTCCTTCATCCCAATCACGTTAAACATCCCATAAAAGAAATTTTACCTCAACTGAGAATTCTTACATGTTTGAGTATCAGGTCCTTTCCAGGCTTCACCGGCCAAAGGGTCAAATCAAGGAATAGGAGACAGAACACCAACAGCAAAACAAGATTTATGGTTGTGATGCCTCACTGGAATAATTTCAGGAACTCTTCCCTAAGTTACTTCTCTCACAAGTTCTACTTTTAATTACTTTCTTTCAGTGCTGCTTTGGCTTTTTTAGTCAGCTTTTGTTTTCAAGTTCCGGGTACAGAGGTATGTTCTCCCATATTATCTTCTGTGACGCTATAAAGTGAAGCTATTGAAATGAAGCTGGATGAACGGTATCGCTACTTCTGATTATCTCTGAATATATCTCTGATTCAGAGATAATCATTTATTTAAGCAGCCCACTATTCATGATGCTGTGATTGTCTAAGGGACAGAGGGAGGAATATACTATAATCCAGGAAGGGGTGGGAAGTGGGAATCTTACAAAATAATTTGGAGAAAACATCTACCAGTCCTCAGAAGACTATTCATGGCAGGAATAAAATGTGTTGATAATACATCTAGCAAGAGGATATGATGTGGATGAAATAACTCTTCTGGGATAAGAGTGTGAGAGATTCCAGGGGCTTGGGGTTTCCGAGGAATAGAAAAAATCATGAAATTCTTAAGAAAAATGACTAGGTACTGGCATCCTCATCAGATGTTTATCTGGAGATCTGAGTAGAAATAGGAATTTCTAGTTGAACTATATTTCTTTGAAGGCAAAATAAGTTTAGAACTACACATGGATGTCCAAATTTAAGGATGTTACATTGAGGCAAGTAAAATACATTTCATGACACTGGAACATATGAGTCATCCAGCCTTTTTGCAGTGTCTGTCAATATATTACCTTCACAGTGATCACATTTCCTTTCCCTTTCTAGATTGTAACCTTTAGTTGTAGCAATTTTAAGTATAAGAAGAACTAAGATTTTGTACACTAAGTTCAACATCTCAAGCCAGGAGAGAATATCTAAATTAATGCCTCTCAGATTTTTAGAAAATGGCTTCCTAGTTTTGAAATTGCAAAAGACTAATGCCACATTTCAAAGCTTATATACGAAAATATTTCTATTCTTAATTATAAATGAAAGAACAGCACTTTTTAAATCCAGTTTCCTTAAGAGCATTGCCTTTCCACTGTTCCATTGTCTGCCCACTCCAAATATTGAGTACAAATGTGGAGCCACTAATTTCACTATTTCAGTATCATTTTGTTTGCTTCAGCTGTCATAAAGGCTAAATATTTAGCAAGCGATTGGATAAAAAGCCACATGACACTAAAATGAATAGAATGTGTTTGATCTGTCACTCACCTATGTACAATACAAATAATTGATCTGTTAGGCCATCAGAAGAGTGCTAGCCCACCTTCCAGTTCTATTAATCTCGTGCACAATAACCTGGTTTGCCTGAAAACCATACTGAGCTGAAATTCTTGCTGCCATTTCATCTCTCCCATTTCAATGGTCTCATTTTTTTCAAAATAGAATTTTATTTTTCAGAGCTAAGAGTAAAATAAAATTTAGAAAGAGATCATTTATATCTGTCTTTACTAATCAGAGCTTGAATTTGTAAAGTGTAGGTACCTTTTCCAATAGCTATAAAAGTCCTAGGAAGAGAATTGGATGGAGGTGGGTGGGGCTTACTGAGCATTGCATTTGAATAATATGATGACATTGTATGTGATCTAATCAATGTATTTTACTTCTTATAACTTTTCCAAAAGTCAAAATTTAGAAATAAAATTGTCCAAAACTTAGAAATAAACTTGAAAGTTTATTTCTTAAAAGCCAGAGAAATATCTTTTCATCCAGTTTTGTTACACAATACAAACAAGGTATGGTTTCTGATTCCATATAACTCAGAAGTAATTCTGAGTATTTTTATAAAATAACAATATGCAATTTCTACTAGACTTAGAGTCACAAAATCACCAATTACTATGGAGTTTCTTAATGATTTAGTTTGGTTCCCAAATAGACACGAATACTTGTGTGTGACATAGATTATCTGTGACTTCTATATTCCTCTGATTTAGTTCCAACAGAAGAGGGAGAAAAAAGAGAATTCAAGTTCAAGAAAAATCTTTAGCAGTATAGGCAAAAACAGATAAATTATACATGAGAAGAAAGAAACAATATTTTATGAGCTTTACAAATCACAATTCTGATAGACACGGTTTTGCTCAAAAACTCCCAATTTCCTATAGTATCACAACCAAATTCCTTAGCAAAGTCATCAAGCATCAACAGAATTGTTCACTCTTGACTTCCATCACTCCACCTCAAGGAGCTTATTTGTACCCAGTCCAGCTACTCCATATCATACAAAAATGTCCTGCTTTTGCCCACCTTCGTGCTTTTCCTCTTGCCCTTGTCCTCTCTGGGATGTATCAGTTGTATCAGATCATTCCTGTCCCTCTTCTACTGCTACCCCAACTGAATGTGTCTTTCAAGGCTGTGTTTAAGTGGTTTCTCCTCTGGGAAATCTTCCATAATTCAGCCAGAAGAAATCTCCCTGTTTTGTTCTGGTGGAATTTTGTGACTTTCTGTCCTTATTCATCATAGTCTACCTTTTATTTTAGTTGTGCACTTTATTTTTTCATCAGATTGTAAAATTCTTTAGAGAAGATGCCTTATTCATTTTTATTATATCGCCCCATGATCCTAGTGCAATACCTGACTGGTAGCAGGAGATCAAGAAATATTTGTTACATTCAACTGAACTGAATTAACACTGACTCCGCAGAGAATCCAACAGCCAAGATTAGGTGGTTTAGTGTATTTGTTAAGGAGATTTCTGTCTCTCTGCCTCTTTTCCTTTTAAGTGAATTTGGAATATTTAAAACCATTTAAGGAAAAATTAGAGGTTTTAAAAATTAGTCATGAGCATATTTTTCATAATATTCTAATCAAACGTAAAATAGATAGAAAGATAAAATAAGCTGGAATCAGCACTGTATGGTCCTCAAAATATACATTGGGTGTGATTATGAAAAATTACCAGGGAGATGGCTTTGGGGCTAATGACTACACAAGTTATTTAAATTGTCTGTCATTTAGAAGTGGCATACCTTGATGTTCCACCTTGACTGAACTTGAGGCTCTTGTCAAAGGGAACCCACCAATCTGAAGAGGAAAAGTTGTACAACCTTAATAACCACCCAGTACTTTTCGGTGAACTGTGTTCTTCCACTGGGACAAATGCCTTCTAATATTTTATATATTGCTGGTCAGTGACTTAAAAAAAAAAACCTACCCAATTGCAGTCTGCCATTCAAAAGGAATATTTCTACAAAGAAAAAGATGTGAAAATGTAGGCATTCAAATGAAAATTCAATCCTTCACAGTACAGAGCCTCTGCGAAGTCTTTTAAATGACCCTTTTTATCATGGTGCCATGTCTGTACCTTTCTGAATAGTGAGACCTGGTAAGAAAAATAGATGTATGTATACAAGTGGTTGAGTAATGTATTACTCGTATGCACTTTGTTCTTTTTGGCAAACTGACCTTATCAAAGGGAAGAAAGCTATACATTGTGACAAGCTGAGCCTTACCAGAAAGTCTGAATTAGAAGTGCGAGTCCTCTGTTATCTGGATTAAAATGTGATCAGAACAAAAAAAATTTTTGCCATTTAACCTCTTGAGAAGTGGAGATGCCGGGGAATTGAGTTCCTTTTAAACCAAAACCATTAGATTTCACCATCAGAGATGATTCGCATTAAAAACAATAATAATAATACTATTTTCCTCTAAACCCTTGTCAGTTTTTTTGTAGTGGTCAAATAAAGTGTTAGATTTTTTTTTAATTGTCTATACTTTCACAGAGAACTATTATAAGAAGGTGGTGACCAAATATCCTTCCTCACTTCATCCAGGGCAAATACTGTGCCTTGTTTTCTACCTCCATCAATAAACTTTAAGTGGAAAACTGAACTTTTGCATTTATTGTGCAGTAATTAGAAGGCCTTGGCAGTTACCTGAGAAGCCCCTTGGAATTCAAAAATACTCTTTCCTCATGCTGATTTAACCATTTTAGTGCAAATACCAAACTATGTTTAAAATCAGTTAGTGGAGGAATGGTGAACCAAATTCATTCCTTTAAAAATAAACAGACACGTGGGAGTCAAACTTGCTCATCTGCAGATCTTTTTTCCTTTGTAATAAACAACCCCTGTTTAGTACATAAAAGTACGTAAAAATGGACAAAATAATCTGAAATGGATAAAGCCAAGAGGGAAAAAAGTGGCATCTGACATAGCACACAGGCACATAGAACTATCGCTATTTTATTCACATTAAGAGTGTGTATGTTGCTACTGCCCAGTTACTGTGCATGTGAATTCTCCAGATCCAGACGTATTTGCCCAATTAATTACTCTGCTGTTCAACAATGATGGGTAATGGTCCAAGCAGCCTGCTTCTCCTCAGATCACCGGTGGAATTCACACACGCATAATGTCCCCTCTTCAGAAAATGATCCCAACAAGCTCTATAATTATTTTTTTCTTCTGAAATAAAGGCATCAATTCAATTATATGTTAAAATAGTTTGTAGGAGAAGAAATGGAAATGAAGCAGGATCTCTCTCTCTCCCTCTCTCTCTCTCTCTCTCTCTCTCTCTCTTTACCTTTCTGGGTAGGAAGCTGGAAGGCGAGCTTCCCCCACTCTACTATTTCCAGGAGCAAACTTTGATATTAAAAAATAATTGCTGATCAAAATTGTTCATCATTACCCTTAGTCTGTTGGTTTGCAATAGTTTTCTTCATTAATACAGATAAAGGTGTGTTCTTCCACGTTCAATTATATATGCTATCCCTCCGTGCTGGTAGGCAGATGACTAAGCTTATGATGTAGCAGATCAAACAAAGAACCCTCGTGTACAAATGCACAGAGGTCCCATAAACGGGGCTAATTAGCATTGTAATTAACTCGCGTGATGACTAAAACAAAATCAGAGTAACCCAAGAATCACTTAGAAAGGATACCAAGTGGTGTGCCCCCTGCCCCCTCCTCTTTGTTTCTAGTGATGGGGGGAGTCCTGAGTCACTCCTTCTCCCAGCCTCCCCGCCTTCTCGGGGCGCAAGCCCGGACAGAAAAGCATGCGCAGGGCTCGCCGGTGTCTGCTGTAACGAAGCTGTCCGGATTTTAGTGCAGTGCTGGATGTTGCCAGTTAAAGGTAGCTTAGGAAAAAGATCTTCCTCCTTTGCCTTTACTGAAATGGACAGACACAGTTCTCTTTGTTGGCAGGAGAACTGGAAGCAAGAATGAACATGTGGGCTTCTTTTCACAGGGACTTACCTGCTTAGTTAGGGGTAGATGTAAGTATAGTACCTGGAGTTCTAGTCCCACACTTCCACACTGACATCCTTATAAAATAGAAATCCCTGAATGGGGCCCACAGGCCTCAGTGGTTTTCTTGGGAATTTTACATGTAATGGTTAAGGCATCTTGCTACTTGGTAACAGGATTCTTACTAATTTTATCCAATTACGAAAAATAGTTCCAAGGTTTTATCCAGAGCAAGGGAGGATAGAGACTACCAATAAAAATCAAAGGGAAAAATGACCAGTGCAGGAAAACAAGGCAATAGTTGGAACAGCTTAATTCACTCTTTAAATAATTTGTGTCACCTAAGATTAACAATTTCCTATTCAAGTGTTTTCATCCTTTATTTCATTTGATCCTTACAATGACTCTGCAGAAGATGTACAGATTTGATTCCCATTTTACAGAATAGGAAATGGGAGGTGCTAAGTGACAGAAGATGCTCTAGTTCAGGGACGCTTCTGTTATGGCAAGCTGACCATGCTTAAAGCTTGCATTTCTTTTAGGTCAGTGAGACTGGTAAGGGCTTTGTTTTGTTTTTTCATTAGTCTTGGTCTAACTTAAACTCAGTCGTTATTTCAAATTTAAATTTTCTGACAAATGAAATTGCCTCCAGTTTGTTGTTATCTTCAAACCTCTCTGAACATATGAAATATCAATCATTATTGAAAAAAAGTAGACCAATTCTACTATAACACCTTTAGCATCATATAAAATTGATAACCTCTAAATCACAACATATCCACAGTTTTCCAGTCATTAGAGTAGGATTTACTGAAAATAGATACTTTACTCCCTTTTTCAAAGCCCAATGTCTATGTATTTTGGGGAGAATTACATTTGTAATAATAATTGCTACAACTTTAAAGGTATATTCATGTGATTAGCATCCACGACAATATAAAAATTTTGACTTAATGAGTCAATTGGTCATTTGATTTATTGTCTACCTCAGTTTACCTACATTTGATAGAATTTGATCAATTAGTTTCTAAAACAGCAGATTTAGTCTTGTGTTAAATGTAGCTAGCCTAAATGGCTGTATTAGATTGTTGATTCTCAGGATTGATGATGAAAGCTTGGTAAATATTCATAAAATGTGATTTGAGATTTCCTAAAGGATCAATCTGACAGAAATAAAATGGATACATTATTAGCAAAAACTTATGTTCACATCCTGTGTGATACGTGAGCACTTTTAATTAAGACACAGTTTGTTCTTGGTACCCGCCACAAAATTAAGTATGGATGAGTTTGCTCTGAACATAAAAGAAATAATAAAAGACCTAAAGATAGGCATTTGGAGTGACTACTGGGAATCAGACAGCTAATCCAAAGAAAGTACATATCTTCTGTTTGTGCTGTCCGCTTTTATGGAAAGAATGTGGGAAAATGAAATTAGAAGTACACTGGCTACTATTTAGCCAGCTTAATTGTGATACGTGGCACAGGAGTAAGTGGGCAGAAGGGTGATCAGTGGTCCGTGACGGTAAGGCTGACACAATAGGTTCCTCGTACCCCTCTCCTCAGTCTTCAGATTTATAATAATTGGTGTTTAGAAATGGAGAAGGGAAGATTCCAATGCAGATTTCTTTTAAATTTTCAAACTAAAAAATAATTTTGGACATTTACTCCCTGATTTTGAAATTTAAAGACAACAGATACAAGACGCCCATTTTCAAAACAGTAGAGAAGCGTATATCTGGCAGTGTGGAGCACAATATGATATCCTGAACTTACCATTTGAGTATGAAAGTAGCATTTAACGGGTCAGTTAAATGAAGTAAGATTTTTTTTCAGGAGAAAAAAATTAAGGATAAAAGGAAATATTATCACACATCAAGACACAAAAATATGTCGATGCTCTATGGGACAAACTGAAATGGCAAAAGAGTTAACAAACTAATAAGGGCAGTGTGGCAATAGAAAATATGCAGTATGATCTGTTGCATTCACTTTAGCATTATGCTGTTTTTATTACTGCATTTCTTCATGATAGTGCCTGCATCCTCTGCCTTTTCTTTCATTCTCTCCATCTGCGGTCCAAAGGGGGGCTTTTTGGCACCCATGACCCCCTGAAATTGCATGCAGATTTCTTATGCACGTGTATTTGTATACTTGTGAGACGATGATCCATCGCTTTTGCCAGATCCACTAAGAGGCACATGCCCCCAAATGGTTAAAATTCAGCATCCTATAGCTAATTAATAACAACTTCCCAATGATGTTCTTTCCTTTAAAATTTCTTCATCCAGACCTTCAGTGCTTCACACCCTGACTATGCCTCCCAGACGCCTTCCCTCCCTCCTGTCTCCCTTCTCTAACTCATCTTCCATAGCAAAAACCACCATATCAACTTCTTAAAACATCATCTGTATCGTGTCTCAAATTCAAACAGACAAACCACTGGTGGCTTTCCCTTTACCTACAGTGTCAAGTTTAGACTTCTCATTTGGCATTCAAATCCACCTCATATTGGATTCTCTACCACCTCTACCAAGAGTAGCTGACGTTTACAGAGTGGGATTAATGGGCCAGCAACTGTGCTAACTGCTTTGCATAAATGAACTCATGTAATCTCTCAGATGGCTCTATTATATCAGTCCTATTCTAATCATAACACTTGCAGATGCTTTATCGAGGCTTAAGAGGTGAAGTCATCTGCCCAAATTTGCATAGCTAGTAAGTGACCGATCCAGAATTCAAACCCAGGCAGCTTGGCCTTGCCTGAGTTTTTCCCCATGAAGTTCCCTCCTGCCCACCTAATTTACTTCTTGCCAACTGAACTTTCGGCTCTAGACAGCAGGGGAACCTCACAGTCAACTGAGCAAAGCACATTTCTGACCTCAAGCCTTTTTCATACTCCATCCTCCCCATTATCCAAGGTTGAGCTCAAGTCTCACCTCTTCTATAATAGTCATTAAGCTCTCTCTCTTAGAACCATAGCATTCATTGCCCGCCCCCCTTGCGCTGGTCATACATAATTTTGCATTGCAACTTTTTTTCTGATTGGACAGGAAGCCACTGGTGGGCGGGACTTTGATCTTAGGTTTTTGTTATACCATCTTCAGCACATCGACCAGTGCCTTTCATCAAGTGTGCATTCAAAAAACTTATTGAGAGAATAAATTAACCTGAACTTCCACAGAATGTCATGTTTGAAAAATGAAACTATAATTCGTTCTCTTAACATTCTATTATATCTTGATAAAATCTCCTGTATATGGTGGCTGGTGGGCTTATCAGCCATTGCTACCATGCTGAAACTGGTTTTCTATATTTTTTCAGTTTGCCCAGGTAAATCTGATAGGCAATAAAAGGAAACTCCCCAAGGTGAGTGCCTGTGCGTGTGTGTGTGCATTGGGTGAGGTATTCATTTTCATTTAAGAGAGGATCTATTATCAATAATTTTAAAAAAGAAACTACGCTGCCAGTTTTTTTCATTTAAATGAATTCAGTGCTGCTGCGTTAGCTCTCTCTCTCTCAAGAAAAGGATCTATTTAGAGTAGAATGTCTCTCTGATCCAGAGTCAGAATTTCTGCTCAAGGAGGCCAAGAAAATTTGAAGGATTCAGTTTACTAGGAAATTCTTGGAGCAGTTAGATTCTTTGGTTCTTTTAATCTTTCGTGGGGATATATGGAGAGCACAAGTCTCTAGTGCTTGGGCCAATGTCAGATTTCCCCATCAACACATCTTTGGGGTCTGGATTCTTTCTCACCATCAGACACTCTAGCACCAACTGACAGAAAGACAAGGAAGAAAGAGCTCTACCCACGTGCTTGAGAAATCAACTGTCTCAGCTAGGCAGAACTGCCTAAGCTGAAACTCTTTGTTTTCTTCTCTTACATGCACACAGGACATGTTGTGTCTTTCATATCTAATGAAAACACATATAACCCATTTTATTGTTCAACTTTTAAAAAAATGTGGTATGGAAGATATTTTGTGTAATAAATCATATTACAGTCAATTTGAGAAATTACGTATACATGTATGTGCAATTTTAATAGAATGTCTTTACTATTTTAAAAGTCCTTTTGAAATTTCTAAAAGTAACTCACTCCAGAAGCATCTAATCACTCAGCGGATAACACCCAGGGCTTAGATGCATCGCTATAAATGACTCAGCTTTCCTTTTAATAGTTTAAAATGTAGGGCTTAGACTAAATCAGGAATCACTTAGATGCTTACAGATGGAAGGCAGATAATGAATGCTGGAAGTGGGCTTGGTGGAAATCTCTCTAAGAAGTGCAGAGGACTAAGGCAAATTGGAGAAAGTATGCCCTGTCTAAAGAGAATAGCTGATGTTCAGTCCCAGCTGATTTTACCCTACGAGAAAAAGAATCCAGTGTTACAAAACCTTCTAGTTCTTTACAAGAAGCAGGGTTTTTAAACAATGTGAAATTCCATGGTTTTGGGGTTAAAAATTTTTTTTTTGAAAACTAGGCAGGCCCAACAAAGCATATATGTGGATGGGATCTGGCCTTGAAGCTCCAATTCTTACTGTGGACAAAATGATCCACCCCTGCTGCTTTTTGACCAATGCAACATGTACAAATATATGCAGCTATTTCCAACATATGCTGTTTTCAAAAACACTTTAAAAATTAAAAATATTCATAATTATAATGTCATAATCAGTGTAGCCTAATTAAGAACAATTCCTCTTAGATACTCTATTACTAATTTTTGGTAGATGGAGGAATGGTAATAGCTATAATGTATTGTAACTTCCACAGAACTTTTCATTTTGGTCCTCCTGATGAGCTCATCCATAAACTATGGTTAAGACTAACTATCCAGGTGGATATACAACTGTATCCAGAGAAAGTTATTGGATTCTAAACCATCCCAGAAAATGTTTAACAAATAACATTCTATAAGGGTTAGTCTTGACCTCATCTTATTTAATAATGTTTTCCTAGTGTATATGATAGATCAAATGTTATTCCTCATTCTAAGACAGGGTAATTGATGACCTGTCATCCAGTCTGGCTCAGTCGTAACCCTTGGACAGGGTAACTCTTCTTTGGAGCATTCCACAGAGTACATTGGATGGATATCACAGAAATGTAAGAAATAAAAATTGCTTCCACTTTAAAGGCTTTGAATATGACTTAAGATTTCAAACACATATGTGAAATGAAATAACAAGTTTATTGTACAAACTGATGCGGTAGAAATTAAAGATGAGCAGTGCCAAGACAGAGAGGAATTCAATCAACTGAGATCAACCACCACAAACTCTCTGAAGAAGAGTCTTATATTGGACTTTGAAGAATGTCCAAGGCCAGGCAAGGCAGAGATTAACAAGCCATGCTAGGTCTACTGTATTTAATATTTAGTGGTCAGACGAATGAGTCAAGTTCAAGAATCTCTAGGCAAATGAGATAAATGCCTGTAGACATGAACAAGGGATGAACGGAGCCATTTCACAATCCTTAAGATAGAACAATGATACAGAATCTGTGAAAGAGTGTAATTACTAAATTAATTCATTAAAGTTAGTTCTAATATTGTATTAAATCCAGTTTGTTAGCATTATGACACTTGATTTTGACCAAAGAATAATGCTTTGATTTTTGACATACCTGATTGGAGTTCTGGGCCTGCTTTTTCTAAAAAGTGAATATTGTAAATATATGGCTATTTACAAATCCATATTCAGTTCCATTTAAGAAGCATTTAGGAAAAGTCACAGGCTCTACAATCAAACAAATGATATATTTGAAGAATATGGAACAGTTTCTGATACACATTAGTAATCAGCATGGCAGGGAGGAAAGAAGATGTGCGGGGAAATGAAGCAGGCGTGGGTTTGAATCTATTTTATCATTTGATAGCCTGGTGATCATGGGCAAATCTACCAAATTCTCTTAGTCCAAGTTTCTTCATGTGTAAAATACGAGTAGTTCCTATTTTGTGAGACTGTTCGCTAAAGATGAGCAAAAATAAAATGTAAATCATCGCAGAAGACATTAAATAGCTATTCTTAAAATTTTCATTGTTACTCATATAACAATTGTAACTTCTTATAAAATGCACAAGCACTCAGGTAATGAATCAATTTCTAAATTGCTACTGTAATAAAGGCAGGACATCCTTCTTAAGTTAGGAACTTAAGGTTTTGTAAACAGAAATATATTACTTAAATTTCTTTATCTTTAGTTCTTAATTCAGATGTTAACCGGTTCAGAATCTTAGCTACACTTTTCTACAAAGTATAATCAGATCTTTGCAATAGGTTAAGTTACTGTGTTTTTGATACAGAAAAAAAGATGATTCCCCCTAGGGTTCTTGTAGAAAATTAATTTTCTAATTTCTAAACCTCACTGTGATTCAGAATGCCTTGTTGAGTCTTGAACACATGTATTGTTTTAAATACAGCAGATGTTTCTGTGTGGGGCATGGCTTTCCACCCTCTGCTTCACTTGTGAGGCAGTTAGAATAGGGTAATGCGACAGCCTATCTGTGCAGCCCAAAAGGGGTGTATAGCCCAGAAAAAGTGAAAGAAGGACCCACTCTCCAGAATGTCTGCTATGTGCAGCATTAGGTGGAGAACACCTGAGCAAGGACATTCATTAGGAGATTTCTATACACCAAATACACTCCCACACATGAAAGGGAGGAAAGGGCCCCCTTGATTTATGTTTATGAGATTGCAAATCATTCCTACAGAAAATACAGAAAGACTCTCCCTCAGGTATATAACGTAACTGCCAAAGTCAATTAATTCCATCAATTCCATTAAAAACATCTGAATAAAACCTGGAAAATTCAGATATCTGTATTGATCTAAATATTTCTCTTTACACATTATATATATGTGTGTGTGTGTGTGTGTGTGTGTGTGTGTGTGTGTGTGTATACATATATATATATCCAGTTAAATTCATCCTAAGATAAAAATAGGCAAAAAGAAAGAGACGCAAAATGTAACGCTAACACAGAATTGTTTTCACCAGGATTCAATCCTAACACCTAAAGAATGAGCCAAATTATTTTATCCTTAAAGAGACCAAGGTTAAATTATGAAGATCTTAACATTTTCTGTATCAAAATATTTTGAATCATAATCTGAATTCTCCTTTTCTCTAGTTTTATAGACGGAGCTTCTTTGTTTATTTCACTCCATGCAGAAAGGATACAAAAAAGAAAAAGAAAATTACCTATGTGAGTTTAGTAAGATTAAAACACATACATTAACTAATCATAAATAGTTGATTTTTGTTTGTTTAAATACTTGTGGATTTCTTGCTTTCAGTAATTTTGAATATCAAATTCATAGCAGCCTGTGGCCTAAAAAATTATCAACTATACATGTTTTAAAGCACCATTTTCCTATCATAAAGCTACAAACATCTGCACTGATTACAATTAAAAACAGTGCAAAAGATTAACACTCCAATTATAGCTTCTTGTTCTCATCAAAATTCACGACAGTCCTCAGACAGCAATGTGTGTGATGCCCATATGCCTTTTTCTCTGAAATGAAACCTTCCTGAGACTCCCCCCCCCACTTCTTTAAAACAATGAATATGTGTAGTTGTAGTGAATTTATCTTTATCAGAAAAGTAAGATTTTATTGTCATATTTTCAAAATTCTTTGGAAGTCTATTTTTTCTGTCTGTGTGAATCTTCTTAGAAGAAATGCAGAAAAACATTAGTATGCTACCCAACAAAAAAGTTTCTAGCTTTCCAAAATTGTTTTGAATGCTCTTTTAAAGAACACTACTGTCTATGGTCCTTAATATTATTGACAGTGAAAAGTGTAGGAAAGCTGCTGAATTTGAAATACATATACATTAAATTAGTACAAATATTACATTAAAAATTAGAACAACATTTCTCAGAGTTTTATAAGTACCTTTTTTATATATGGAAATAAAACTGAAGTACATATGTAATAATTAGTAGAAAATGTAAAAACGGAGTACAATTTAAAAATCATGAGTTCAGGTAAGAAATTCTACAGGAAAATTAAAAATCACTAAACAGTTGAACTGTATTTCTTGTTTAGGATCTAATATTGCCACTTAAGGAGAAAAACTTGGGGGAAAAGTATTCAATAAATTTTGTAACATGAATTTTCCCTCATAGTTGTTTAAAATTTATAAATGAGGAGAAAGGTGAAAACCCAGACTTGACCTCTCTTTAAGCAATTTATACTAAAATTTAGTAGAAAGTGGAGAAATTAAAGAACATTCTCTTGGTTCAGCATTTAAAAAGAGTATCCTTATTCTAAGATATCTGCTTATTGTCTAAATTAAGTGATGAAAACACAAACGTTCAAAAAGAATACAACTAAGGCAAAAATATCAATCAAAGATTGAATTTCTAGTTTGAGAATTTCTATTTTTGCTCATAATTGAGTCTTTGAAAGTGAACGTTTTAATATATATGCCCAAAATAAAGAAAATAACCAATAACATTATTTTCCCTCTGCGATATTACTTTAAATGTATGAAAAGTTAAAGCTCTACACGACTTCAACAAGTACTAAATTCATTTACTAGAGCCTTTCAAGTAGGGATGTTTTATGAAAATATTTATTTTCCATTGAACACCATGTATATAAAGTTACAACTTGTATTTCTTATTGATCTCCAACCATAATAAAAATTACATGATTCTTACGCTATGAGGTCTTCATAATTCCTGATTTACATTTATATGCAGTGCTACAGCCCTCCCCTTTTTTGGTGATTTTTAAAGCTTTAATCCTTAATCCATGAGTAAAACTATGCAGACACTTGATAAAACAAACTTAGAAATCAGCTTCTTTGCATCATTAAAAGGCTTCTATACCTCACAATGAAAACATTACAAATCTAATCTTTTCACATTATCCAAGAAGGCAATCCTATATTCCCAGAGTAGAGTACTTTATATCCGTAGGTTCAACGAATGTAATTAAGTGTACCCCATGCCTGTTGAAGATTAACTTATTAAAGAAAGTTCAAGCACACCTCCTCTACAAACGCATAGGGTGACTAAGGCCATTTTAATGATATTTTACAAGGATGACAGTGGAAAGCTGTATTTCTGAAAGTGACAATAATACCTTTGCTTGTAAACCTTTACAAGTTGATGTTCCAAGTGCTGCTTTCAGGGCAGCTTGGCAGGGGCAGGGGAGGGGAAGGGGGAAGGGGGGAAGGGGGGGAAGGGGGGGGAAGAGCGGCAGAGAACAGAACTACTATTTTAGGTGTTTCCAAGAAGGTGGTTCTTCGACTTTATCACCTCTCCTTATCTCAATAGTAGAATGCTGAAGTGGACAATTTATTGAAAACGAAAACCTGTTAGATCCAAAAAAAAAAAAGAGGCTTCAAGTCTTTGAGAAACTGAAAATCCAAACAGGAATTTTAAAGAGAATTAAAATTCTGGGGGAGAAATAATAAAATGGAAAGGAAAAAAAGAAGAACCCTCATTCTTGGACTATATCCACCCAAACTAAAACGGCACCAGCAATTTAAAGCCAGGTTATTTAAGCTTCTGGGGTATTTTAAATTAAAATCTTTATATGGTTCAAGCAAAATAGCTCCTTTTTGCCTGAATTCTCTGAATAATTATGACAATTCCTCTCTTTCCTCTGCCCTGTAGACACTCTCTAAATACAAACAAGAATGGCTCCCTAAGATCAGAGGGTCTTGGGGAGACTTCCCGTAAAGCCACTAGATGGCGTGAAAGCACTGCACTGGGCCGCCTCTCCGCCACTCTGCCCCGGGCGCCGCGAAGTTTGTGTTCGTGCTGAGAGCTCAGCGTTTAGTCAAGTAAGATGCATTTTCTTTCAGAGACATCTTTCTGTGTCGTATGACACTTTTCAGGACACAAAAGGGGTATTCCGCCCTCCCCCTCCACCGCACTCAGAAAATGTCGAATTAAATTTGGAAGAGTAAAAAATCATTTCAGTATTTACAGCGGCTTCCTGAGAACTTGACCTTTCAGCTCTTTGGGGGCTAGGCTGCTATTTGTTTGCAGCCTCCTTTAATAGGTAGTGAGAGGGAAAGAGAAGTTCCTTCAGCATTAGCCCTGTGCTCAAACCACTGCAGACAAAGTTTGCATATTCTCAGTCATCTTGCTCTCTTCCCCGATTTTTTTTTTCATCAAAAATTCTCTTTGTCTTTCTTCATCTGATATCGTGGGGTCCCTCATTAAGGGCGGTGATAGGAAAAGCTGGTTTTAAAACTGCTGTCCGAATGGCAGTTGTCCTCTTTTAATACTTGTTACCAGCAAAGCAAAAGGAAATATTTTTGTTCCTGCTTTTCAAATGCAGTGTTTTGCTTCATGTAATGCTTCTGCCTGATCATCATCTTCTAATCTTCCCTCCAAACTTTGAGATATACTTTTATAAGGGGTGCATTTCCAGCTTCCTGATATATGATATATACATAAGGCATATACCTCCCTGGGCCTCCACGACAGCAACAATTACCATATTCCTCCAGATATTATCACTATCTCGCTTCACAAAATGTCCATTGTAAAAGCTGTTTTGATCTTTTGGATAAGTGCCTTAATTTAAAATAATAGCAAAAAGGTAAAATTAGGCCTCTATGCTCAGCAGTGCATGAATGACAAATCTGTTGTAGTTTTGGGTATATCTTAAAAGATTCCTTTTAAAACCTCTTATAGCAAATTTACACATGATCAAAAATTATATTACACATTGGTAAACTGAACTGCATAATTTATTTCATGTGCTATTTATATAGCTATGTTTATACATATAATGGGTTTTGTAGTTTTGATATAATACCATACCAGTTCAAAATCTGAAAGATTTCTAGAAGCAATTTTTTTTATTAATGGTTTTGAGCCATCGTTGAAAAGGCTTCTTTTCTCCCCTTTGTGTAGTGTCTCAGAGGGAGATTATCATTTTTTGGATATCTTCTTAGCCCTAATTTCAATGAATTTGTGAAAACCAGAGATTTTATGGTGACATTCAATTAAAACATTTAGAAAAATAAGGATTCAATAAAATGTAATCACACCTCTTTAAAATAAAAATATTGGAGACCAAATGGACAACTTGGCAAAACTTGCTTCATAGGCAATGTTATGTCTTTTTACCCTGTGTATTTTTACTTTATGGGAACTTAAGTTAATTTGTCATATTAAATAGATCCGTGAATTGAGTCCTGTGAGTCCTGTTTTAATTGGCTCTAATCTTTGGTACCATTTAAAATCTACACTTTTGGTAGAATCTCCAAAACTCCATTACTGTTACATGAGTTGCTATAAAATAGATGGATAGATAAAGATATCTTGAAATAGGAGCCTTATGTGCACATAACTGGTTTGCTTTCCTTAGACATTCTATGTAATTCACAGTTGGTCATAAGGGATATAATATAGACTAATGGTTTAATACTTTTAAAGTGAGTGATTTTATATACAGATCTAAAACAATCTCTAGAAGTATGATTTCAACTGATTGTGAGTGGCAGCTAAGTTTTTTGTGGTATCTGACTATTTAACACCAGTGGAGCAGAAAGTCACTTCATGCTTAAAAAGCCACCTGGGAGTATATATGCTATAGAAACTGCCCGCTCAGTCCTGTTAGATCGCTTGCTGAAAAATAATAGCTTTCCCCTGGTTCTGAGAGGGACATTGCGTCCATAATGACTGCAGTTAATTATTTCAGTGAAAATGTTTTTTTAATTTTTAAAAAAAATTTGGACTCCCAGGTGAATAAATGACTAAACTATTTCCATAAAATGGAAAATGCAGATACTCCCAGGTTTTCATGGTAGAGGGGTAGAGGGTGGAAGCAACACAGACTAATATTTTGTTCTTTTTGTATTCATATATTCAAAGAGTTTGATAAAGCTTGCAACATCATTTTATGCAAAAACTACCGGGGAAAAACAGAACTTTGTAAATGCTTTATGTAGGTACACTAGGTCAAGCAGAAAAGACCACATTCATATTGTATTTGGAGTCACACCAAGCAGACTTAACTAGTACTTTAAATGATCAGTAATGCATTACATTCTCATTTGTCAATTGGTTTTCTGTAGCGTTAGTGTTATAAAATATAAAGAAAATCTACTGATCAGAATCTTACTTAAAAAAAGACTTTTCTTGGTTTTTGTTTTTTCAGAGAGGCTTTTTTCCCTTTAATATTGGTTGGCTTATTCGGCCAACCAATTAACTAAATAGCAATAACTTAATAATTGAATGTTCAAATAATTAAATGTCACCTTCATTCTGTGACAATAAAGAGAACATATTAATAGCAGAGAAGTGATTACATAGAAATAAGCTCCTAAACTTCTCTCATCTAGTGATTTTTTATTTCATGCTTGTGGTCAGAATTCTACAAAGCCATTGTATATCTTTGAGAAAAACCAAACAGAGACCCATTAATAGTTTGGAAACTGTTAATAAAATAAATATACTCCTTTGGGGAAAAACACACACAAAAAATTAACATTTTGTGGTTTGGAGTATCACAAATTTGAATTATATTTTTTAAATAAAAATCTTAAATTAGAATAAATTAGAAAAATGAAAATTAAAGAAGACCATAGAAAGCATACAGGCCATAAAAAGCACTGCAGCATCTTGAAGTGCCTAAAACTCATATCTCTTTAGTAGGCAAAATGTAGAAGAAATGATTTAAAATTCACCATTGATTTGGGGAAAGAATGCTATTTGTTTGTTGGCTGTTTCATTTACTTCCTTCACAGAAACTTCAGTAGTTAGGTCAGCTAACCTAAAAATCAGAGCAACTACTTTATCAATATATTCATTCTAGTTTCCCAAGTGTTTTCTCCATGTGCCTTCTCACAATGCACCGCTGTAAACGCTGAATCTGTGACTGAGGCTGAGCTGTCCCCCAAGCCCACTGTGGAAGCCACAGTCTCCATTTCTCTGCACAGTCTCTTCAGCCCCAGAACTTTTGGGTTTTCACCAGTCCTCAACTACCCAGGACTACATTTCCACTTCTACTGAGCATAATACCCAACAAATAGAACAAAACCAAGTGAAATAAAACTAAACGAAACGAAACCACCAACATTTGAATAAAATTAAGGTTGGACCCATGTTATCTGATTACACCAAGAATAATATGTCACTTTGCTCCTTCTCTGATTTGCTGCTTGAGTGAATTGTTTACAAAACATGTAACATTTTTCTGAAATGAACTGGGAAGGGGGGGAGAAAGAGAGAGAGAGAAGGAGGAAGGAAGAAAGGGTTCAGATCAACTGGAATCTAGAAATCTAAGCAGAAAATGTAATACAAGGGCCTATCATCCTTTCAAAAGTTAGCTTGAGTTAACAACGATATACAATTCTCTAAAACTTTTCTCTCTGCCTCTGTGTCTCTCTTTGTCTCCACACATGGACACGTGGGCACACATACATTCACACAGGCCTCTCCCCAAGCTGAAATAGAGAGGGAGGCACGTTGCTAATCTTTACGAGCAGCCCTTTGCACCTGGTATTGGCAATGACGACAAAAAGCCAACCGCTTTTCCGAAGCTATTTTCTACATTAAAGTTGATTAAAATGCCACTGACGAGAGGCTCACATGAAATAAGACTGTAGAATCCTCTTCCCGAAGGAGAATGCAGGTAACCAGAACCAAAACAAGTCCTCGCCCCAGTTTGACTGAAACTCCAAATATATAAATGTGAAGTTGCTGCTAAACAGGCCCAGGCAAGATGGAAGGAGAGCCCGGAGCATAGAAGCATCATGTTAAAAACAATAGGAGCACTTAATCTGAGCGAAGGTTTGAAGGAACATACATATTGAAGTCACCAGGATGTTTTCCCAGTCTTCCTCACCAGTCCTGCAGATTCTCATTGTTTACTGAATGATCACATGACAGGCCAAGTATCTAGCCCTGTGGGTCACCTTCATCATCTTCCAGAAAGAGAGAGTGAAAAATGAAAATGCTTGCCGACAACTTCATCAGGAATCCAATAGCTTAGGTAGAATTAGAATTCAAGACATCAAAAACCTCAGTACCCAGTTTAATCCTTTAACCACTAGGCCACACTCTTTCAAAACTGTTAGTAGAAACAACATTGCCCTTTTTGTACAGCTGTAGATGCCCTATTGATCTGTATCACATACCATTTAACACTGGATGATTTGGCTAGGAAAAGCGATGTTCACTGTTCCATGGCAAATCAGACAACAATGCTAAGATTGGCTATAGAACCAGGAAAATAGCGCAGGAGATGGGGAAACAAACAACCACAAAGAACAAACCTCATCTGCATGTTCTTCGCAGCTATTTTTTACTCCACAAGAAAGCAAAGTAGTAGAGTGCCACTGTATTAAAACTATTTCTGCCTGACGCAGATGTGGATCATGGGGATGGCAACCTAATAATAAGCCAACAGCTGAAGGCCACATTATTGCCCTAGCCTCCTCCCCTAGCTCATTTAGAAAATGACATGTTTTTCTTCGCAATGTTTTTACCCTCCTCTCTCTTTAGTGGCAGTAATGCTGAATGCTCTTGACATAATTCTTCGTTCACCCCTGACAGTCATTTTTTTGAATACTATCCCAGTAATAAAACACCTGACCTCGAGTTTTTCAATTGGCCATTGGCTTGGGTTACCCCAATTAGCGAGGCTCGTTTGGAAGTAGCCAGAGGAGTCAGGTGTCTTCCTGACTCTCTTCCCTAAACTCAGCATTATGAGAGAATACATCGTTTTATTCAGGTCATTTTTCTAGTGGATTTCTTTATTCTCGTATGATCTAAACATAGCAAAATAACAGGTTTAAAAAATAATCTAAAAGTATGTAGAATTCTGATACCAAGTATTTCTGCCTTGGAAGTCATATAACATTTCTAGTTCCCCGAGAGCTGCTTTTCAATATTTAAAGATAATTGAAAGAATTATGTGTATAAGCATCAATGAAGCGCTATTTTATTTACATATAAGGTAGCTACATATCTGCATAACTTAATGAAAATACATATGCACTTGCACAGAGCACACATCTGTGGATATCTGTGTGTCTGGGTCAGTATATCTTTTGGGTACAGATCTCCCAAATCTATAAGTCCTTATTAAAAAATGCTTCAGGTGGAAAAGAAAATGTGTACCTGCAGAGATAAAAGTGTGTTTATTACATGTAAGATTTTGCCTCAAGAATAAAGTTGGGAGTTACTGTAAATAATAACATTGAGGTTTCTCAGAGAACTTTGGCAAAGGAATGTGGGCATTTTCAACATAAAGGAGATGGAAGAGAAATTAAAAGAATATTTAAAGTATTTTAAAGGAAGAGTCCTTTAATATTAAAATTACTTAAAAATGCATCATTGTGTATCTGATACAGCAATCTCTTTGCTCCCTTTGTTACTTAATGTTTATTAATAGGCACAGGACTTCTCAACAAGAGTATAATTTTTCTTCACAAATCTTTAGAATTTGTGTGCGCTGTGCAATTTTATCACTGGTCACATTTTTATTCTTTCTTGGCAAGGGTAAACCATAAGATTTCTTGATAGACAACACTTGAAATAGAATATGAAGTCCACACGACTGAAGGTGGATAAATAATACGGACTGAAATGAGCACATGAGTCTTTCAAAGACTACAAGCCTCCCTTTGACATTCAAGCAACTAAGGAGCTAAAGAGAAATTGAATTTAGCCAACGCAAATGAAATTAAAACTAAATTGGTTGTCATATCAAACTGATGTTTACTATGTAAATGTTTTCTGTTTATGAAACTACAGTTTAGAGTGTATAATGCTGCAAAAACACGAATATTTTCATGTTCGTTTAAAATAAAAATTCAAAGACCTATTGTAAAATTGTTTAAAATCTTAGTCACTTATGCAGGTAATATTTAAGGGATTATGAACCATGAAAACTGTGGACATAGACAATTGAGAGAAACACACACGCACACATAAACACACGTCAAGACACAGGCATGCTTTTCTGGCTAGGCAGTATCCTATTACATCATTGCTTCAAATGCATTCATTCTCTTCAATATTGTTGGCTGTTTCAGGTTAACTACCGAAATCATTTGCCTGAGAAGCGAGATTTAATTGTCTTACAACTACCTCTGTGAGGTACAATAGGGATTACAAGTACCCATTGATTATACCATTGGGTAGAATAAGGGACTCTTATTCTAGCATTTCTCATTCATTTTGTCATTGCATTCTCTTTGAAAGAGACCAAATGGGTCCCAGCAGGTGAAAGCAAAGAAACCTGAAAGGCCCCCTTTGATGAATGACAATACCACAGCCACCCTCCCCCACCCCCATTTTTGGAGATTATAAAACCTTATTAAATCATGCCCTGTTAGATATTGATTGAGAGGGAGCTAAACTAAAACCAACAATAGCAGCATGGATCAGAGAACACTGCTTTCATCAGTGGGCACTAAACACAGCTAATCTTTCCAATCCTTTTTTTGGGGGGAGGGGGAGGGGCTTTTTTAACTATTTACTTTTGTTTAAACCATTATCCCAGAAAGTCATACAATTATAGCAGCTTTGTCAGTCAAGAATAGATTGTAGTTGTCTAGCACTTCATCTTTTTGAATGTAGCAGTGTATTGCACAAACAATATTATACTTGGTTAAGATTCAGGATGATTATTATGATTATTTGGGGGGTGCAATTCTAGGTAATTATCATAATTATTCTTGACTCTGGGACCCCTTTGATGACAAGGCTGCTTTAAAGTAAACCACTTGGACATAACAACTCAAGATATTTGACAAGAGGCTTCTGCCAGAATCAGAGTTGAAAACTCATCCATATTTTAAGGCTATCTTGATTATCAGGCTGTTTGCGTTCCTGGGCTGTCTTTTCTGCCATCTGTGAGCGCCACAGCAAACAACCCCTTTATGACAATCACCTCAGTATAACTTGAATACGTCTGCTTTAGAGGAGATTTCTGTAATAAGACTCTGTGCTAATTAACTGTCAGCTTTTTTTTTTTTTAATCAGCAGAATGCATTTCAGAAAGTAAAGACATTCCACCAAAAACTCCTAAACAAGAATTAAGCTTATATGCTAGTCTGCAACAACTTCTCTCTGTTCTCAGGCCTTACTTATACATCGGTTTGCTTTAAATACTTCTCACGTGATAAAGATTTTCATTTTTCTTGCCAGTTGACTATAGGTAATAACATTTGCTCCTCCCTATAGACAGTTACTTGATTCAATAACTTTACAAAAAAAGAAGGAAGGAAGGAAGGAAGAAAGGAAGGAAGGAAGGAAAGAAAGAAAGGAAAGAAAGGAAAGAAAGGAAAGAAAGAAAGAAAGAAGAAAGAAAGAAAGAAAGAAAAAGAAAGAAAGAAAAAGAAAGGAAGGAAGGAAGAAAGGGAGGAAAAAAGAAGAGGAAAAGGGAAGGGAAGGGAGGAGAGAGGAGAGGAGGGGAGGAGAAGGGATGAAAGGAAGAAAGAAAGGAAGGAAGGGAGGAGAGAAAATATACAGGTGTAAAGGCAACTTTTTTGTGCTAGAAATTGTAGCTATATAGTTTTTTTTTTTTTACAGGCAGCTAGTGTTGCTATTGAAAACAATCACAGTTAGGAAAATTATTAGTTTGATATCAAAGATGAGTCATTTCACTTCAAGAGAAATATTTATTTGTAGAAACATTATATGCCATGAAAATAACAGTCGAAAAAAAGTCTCCAGCAACTATCATTGTCTTAAGAAGACTATAGAAATCAAGGCTTGAACAAAATAGAAACAGAAGTTTAAATATTTACAAACTTATCTCGGCGAATTCTTTGCTCTTTAATGGATAAAACCAGCAGTAACCACTTGAAAATAAAGCATTAATAATAATATTTCCTTTCAAAATATAAAACATAGGAATGAATGCAGAGGCTTTCATGTTGTTGTTAAAATCTCTCTCTGAATCATGGCTCTCCAAAATATACACAGGAATAAAATTTTTAAGTTGGATACAATAAATATAGAAAATGAGAACATTACAAAATCATTTTTAGGCAAAATTTTTTCTTTATAACTTATTTTTGCACAGTTTTCAAAAGTTTTAATTGCATTTATAAATTAGATTTTATTATTGAATAATAAAAATTTACTCAAAACTTTATTGCTAATCAATATTTTCCATTTGTGGACTATCCTGGGTTTGAACTTAAACTTTGAAGTTAGGCATTACATTCTTTTAATATTCTTAATTGTTTGGCATCATGTATTATAATTTGTAAATTTTATTTGTCTATTTTTATTTCCACACCTTCTTAATGCTATACTCTAAATAAAATATTAAAGTACTAAGTATGCCTAATACTTTTAAGTTAATATATCTAATTATTAACTTAAAGCATTTTGAACAGAACAGTTAACAGCAACAACAAAAAGTTGCCAAGCTGTGCATTGGATAATAGCCTCTTTTTGAAGCATGAAGATGTGCATATATTTTTATAAATGCTGCAAGCCAGTTTAAAAGCTTCAAATTTTTATATGCTATCTAATATAGATAATTAAATGACAAAATCTGTTGCTAATTTTATTTTCATTAGATTTGATTTTTTTCAAGTGAGTGTTGCCTATTAATTTTACACTGATTAGTTCGGTTCCTTTGCTGATTTGTGTTTCCTAAAAGAAACCTAAGATTTATTCTCTAAATGTTTGATAAATTTTTAATACAGTCACCAATTGGCAATTTTAGATTGCCTCTTATTTTAGGCAAGTAGCTAGAATGTAAAATAACTGACCATTTAAGTTGCAATAATAGTATTTTTAAAATTGGCCTTAAGGTACACCTTCTGATTTCCATTTTTAAAAACCCTGTAATTTACCTCTTCTTTAAGTTGCCGGAGAAAATTATATTGAAACAATTCTACTTAATAATAAATCTCTGTAATAATAAAATTATCAAAATTTTGCTCATTACCCTCTCATATGTGAGAAAAACTAATAAATATTTGAGACTTGCCAACTATTCATATTTCTATGTATTAGAGGTGCTTTTCCTGAATTCTTTCTCTTCCATCACATTTGAAGATTGCAAACAAGTAAGAAATTATTTTGGTTTCAACACTAAAATATAATAATTCCAATTCCTATCACTTTCCTTAAAAATGAAATTTAATTCTGTTTTTATCATCTTATTATGTGGGCCTTTCGTAATCAAATTACATACATGAGCTCTTGTAAGTCCTGTGATCTCTGCCTAGAATTTCCTTGGCTTACATCTTCCTAGACACTGTGCCCAAATTGTTACTTATTTAGCAGTTTTAACAATGTTACAAAATGATTTCAATCAATTTGTATTAGAACTATAGTAAAAAAGACACGAGGCATATATTTTGTCTAATTTTTTCAAACTGTTTAGAACACAGAAAACAGCTTGTATCATTGAATTTTACTTTTTATGCATGATCACATGTGCTTTGTTTCTTAAATGACTTATCAGTGTTAAAGAAAAATATATTTTTCTCATATATCTTCTAAAGACTCTCCTAAAACCAATCTTCAGAATTATATTGATGTATACACAAAGAATTATTCCCTTATACCTTAGAAAAACATTCCCATTCAAATAGTCCCATGCATCTGACGTAAAAAATAAAAATTGAATAAATTTTTCAAATTGAATTACCATGCTGAAAATACCCTAAATACTATTAGCATTTATTTCACAAAATTGTTCCTGTTGGATTAAATATGGTTTATTTTTCCTAGTGATAGATGTAATACTTTATTATTGAGGGAAGGGGCAGAGCTAATTTTCATTTTGGTTGAAGTAATATTGTTACTAAGAGAAATATTCATTCAATGGAATAGATATTGAATTTTTTAAGTTGAGTTGGTAGTAACATTTTAACCATCTCTTCAGACAAGTCTAACTCATGATATTGTTTATTTGTGATAGATTCAGTCCAATGAATTTTGATCCAATGTTTCAACTGTCATTTCTGAAGTTGGTAAGTACCTAATACAGTGCCTTTCTATACATGAGGAGTCTTCTCTTTGAGAATCTTGTGTTTTCTCTAAATTCTATTTTGGAAAGATTTAAGAAAATTTAATTTCCCAGGGCAGGAGTTTTTACAATATTTTTCACATAGAACTTTGTAAAATTGTAAGATTTCTTGACTTTGTTCCTCGGGCTTTCACTTGAAGGTATTTGGATGGACTTGGCTATGGTTTCCCTAAAATTCACTGGGGTGAAAATGAACTATCAGTAACACTCTCTTCTGTTTATCAGAATATCGAAGATACTATATAGAAGCTAAAGATATGTATACAGGAGCTAAAGGTATTCTTTTGACCCGACAAGGCCTTTCAGTTCATGCTCAGCACATATTCACTAAGTACACGCGTTAATTTCTCATTCGGCATAGGGAAATTGGAAGCATCTGTTAAGACAATTCAGAGAGGCCAAACTCCCTCCTAAAGGGAAAATTTGAGAAATAAAGTCAAATCTCCTTAGTTTCAGTAGAAATGTTAAAGTTCCCGGTCCCATCGAGAGAGATTTCATAGAAAAGTCAGTCAGCAACACTCCCCTTTGGTCTCTTCTTACAGAGTTTGACCACCATGAAGCAAGGAGACCTTTGGAGAGTCTTCTTTACAGCAGCTGCACTGAGGGTCTACACACAAGCTTCACTGCAGCCAGTGGTCTAACCTCTCCCTAACCTTTTACCAAACTCTTCTTTTGGAATTGGCTTCAAAGTGAGACTATTAGCTGCTAGAAAAATATTCTTACCTGATAGTCATACTTCAATTTTAAATCCAAAGCAGAGATATCTATGTTCACTACACTTCACCCCAGATAGTTTCCCAAAGTCAATTTTCCTTTATTGGACAAAGATTATTTCCCTTTATAAAAACAAATGTTCCAAAGAGTAGGCAGTAGCCTCTGAAGGCAGTTATCAAAAGAGGACATTCAATACTGGATTGAGCAATGGGACCATCACTGAAATGAGTATTTAATACCTAGCAAGATGATCACTTTGAAACTTTTGATTTTGATAAATGTGTGGTTATGCTAATTAAAATAATCACACTGCCCTGTAGTCACATCTCAAATACCTGCCTGTCATTCCCTTACAAGATCACAGTTTCTTGCAGCTCTGCATGAAACCTAACTTGAAAACTTGGACTTCATAGTCATAGTCCCTTTGGACACAGGCTTACTGAGCAACAAGGCTTCTTTGTTTATATGCAAAACAGGTAAAATTTAACAAATCTTAACATATAGACTAATACTTAATATATCTTCAGAAAACATTGAATTACCACACACATGAATTCAACTGTTAATTCAGCAAGGTTTAAATTAAAGAAAACTATTGGGTCCCGAGAGACAAAAATTTAGACTATTGTTACATGAACGTTAAGTTAATGTATCAATATACATATGTTCCCAAATTTAAAATTGTTTTTAAAGTAAAGCTTATGCACCAGTGCTTAAATGTTTTCAAAGAGTTTGAAAAAAATTTCCGGATAATTATAGTAACAGTTATTTTATATATTTTCTTTAAAAATTGAATAACATTTTCAATTATGTAGACTTATGTGTGTGCCAAATTTTGAGTTTCTGATTTTCTTTTATAGTTAATTTCTCTACTGTCAATAAAGACCATATGTTTATGATATATATTTTCCCATCTGAAAATTCTATTACTGTTTTGTGAGTGCTGGTTACCACAGTGAAGGAGCTCCATGATTCACTTGGTATGTGTGAATTTCTAGTCATGCCTTGTAACGTAGGTGGATTCTAGAATTTTTGGCTGTGCATAACTTGGTGTGTCTTGCCGTTATGAACTAATTATTCCAGTAGATATGTTGAAAGTGAATCCAGGTTTCTCAATCTTATTTCAGCAATGGGGTTTTCTCAGAATGTTAACCTTGATTGAACTTCTCAAGTTCCAGAAACATCTACCACCTCCACCTCTAGAAGATGCCCAAAGGGGAATCACAAGGATGATGACCATGAGACCCTGTATTAAACACGTGGTGGGAACTTCATCGCTTTCCAATGAATATGTTGCCTTTTGTACAGCCAATTCATTTTTTTAAAAATACATCATATTATGTTACTAAGGATTTTTAAGATTGAATGAAAATACGTAGCCAATCACTGATTTTCTCTATTAGGAGAAATTATTATTTTTTAAATTTGTGCTGCTCTGAAATTATTCTTAGAGATTATTATTTTACCACCAAGTTTGTGCCTAATATTTTATTCAAATCATGGTTTAGAACTTTGCAATTAGTCCTTCTAAGCTTTGCTTCTTAACAATAAGAGTTTTAGTGAGCTTCTCCAATTTTGACTGCAAAAAGCCATGCCAGCCTCTTAGGTCACTTTATTTCTCTTTGAATTTGGATAAAAATTTAGTGTAGAATCTTTTTAGTAGCTCAGGAAAAAATTCCATTTCTGATGACTGCAATCTATAGCTTTGTGTGACACATTCAGTTTAAAAAAAGAAAGCTGGGTCATTTGAGAAAATGTTCATCAAAATAAGATAGATCTGGAAAACTGCTTTCCTAAAATACTGAAATAACAGGTATACTAACTTGGTGATTAAGACAAAATTTAAGAAGACTGGGAATTTGGAGACATATCTTCCTTAGGATGCTGGAATTAACCTGAGGGCAGTTACTCTGAAGCTTACTCACTTCACCTTATCTCATCTTCCCTGGTTCCTTCTGCTGGCTGTAGAGAGAATTTCCTATGCTTCTGGACAGGTCTGGTCTTAGTTTTTTCTGCCTCCCCACTTTTGTTTCTTTTAATTTTTTCTTCTTATTTGTTTGTTGATTGTTTTTATGATAGTTTAGCAGCTGCTAAAGTATGACCATATTGAAGTATGGCTTGTTGTATTGTATGCTGGTATTGAGTTGGTTGTTTGAGCCATAGGCTGGACTATCTTTCTGATATTTTGGTCCCAAAGCTATTATCTCTAGTACAGTAAGAGATTTTCAGCTCTAACATCTGATTAGTTCTCAGCTCCTACCACACTGAGGAACATATAATATTGCTTTCTTCACAGGCATTAGATTTTACATTTCTGGAGGGCTGCGATCCTTTCATTTGCTTTTCCTCTTAATTATCCCTTTCTTGTGACTAGTGAAATTTGGTTTTGCATAAAGTAGGTGCTCGGGAACTTTACTGGAGGCCTTGTCTTGCTATTAATAGCTCCTCTGAAGCGAAACTTGTATAGTCTATGAGGGAATCCAATAAAAGATATCAGTTGGACATAAGACAGTTGCTTGCAGAGTCAGCTGGTGAAAATCTTTCCATTTTCACCATCAGGATGCTTCCAAGCATATTTCTCAGACCTCCAGACTCCGAATCCTTCCTCTCTCCAGAGATAGTCATTTGATGTGCCTGTTACTTCCTGGTCTAGTTGAGAGCACCAAACTAGACCAGGAGGCAGAAAAAGGACTGGATTTTAAAAGGTGTGGCGGGGCGGGCCTTCCCTGGTGGTGCAGTGGTTGAGAGTCTGCCTGCCGATGCAGGGCACACGGGTTCGTGCCCCTGTCCGGGAAGATCCCACGTGCCGCAAAGCGGCTGGGCCCGTGAGCCACGGCCGCTGAGCCTGCGCATCCGGAGCCTGTGCTCCGCAACGGTAGAGGCCACAACAGTGACAGGCCCGCGTACCGCAATAAATAAATAAATAAATAAATAAATAAATAAATAAATAAATAAATAAATAAATAAATAAAAGGGGGGATAAATTGGGAGATGGGGATTGACATATACACACTACTATATATAAAATAGATAACTAATGAGAACCTACTGTATAGCACAGGGAACTCTGCTCAATACTCTGTAATGGCCTATATGGGAAAAGAATCTAAAAGAGAGTGGATATATATACATACATATGTATAACTGGTTCACTTTGCGGTATAGCAGAAACTAATACAACATTGTAAATCAACTATACTCCAATAAAAATTAATTAAAAAAAAAAAAAGTTTTAGCCTACTCCTCTGGGAGGTCACACTTGCTTTACCGGCTCTGATCTTCTACCTCAGTTTGGCCAAGTGGCTTCTGCCTTGCTTCTTCTGTCTTGGGCAACTATTCCCATCATCGCCCATAGCAGGTTTTTGTTTTTCCCAGAACCAGACCCTTCTTTGCTCTTATTAATGCTTCTTGAGGCTAGAGTCAATCTTTGAACGATTGTCAGAATTTACCTCATGCAAATTGATTGTATATACCCTTCCAGGATAAATGCCAAGATACAGAATCCCTAGCAGACTTCTGTCTGCCTTTTGACTCCATGCTCATCATTTGCTGGATTCCCCATCCTGGGCTCCTCTTATTAGTTGTGATCCATTGCTACTTCATAGCAGATCCCCGGGTCTGTGCCACATCCTCCAGAGGAGACAACTTCCAGGTTTGTGTTGAGTCGGTGCCCACCCATGGCTACCTTGATCCAGGTAAAGATTTAATGCTCAGCCCAGACCGTGCGATTCTGCACTCTTCTGTCATTGTTAGCCTGGCTGTGTCTGCCTGTATCTCCACAGATGATAATTTAGCTGCTTGTGCTTCTTTTAGAATTTAGAAAATTCTGACCCACCTGCACCCCGATCTAGAAACAGGCAGAGTGATAGCAAAAACCCCAATGAGTAAAAGCCAACTGGCTTTCTGAAAATAATAATCCTAGTACCATCATTGTACAGGCAGATCTGAAAATTATTCCATATCTTGAGTTCACATCTAAGCATGTTGAAGCAGTTCTGATCAATACAAACACTGGCTTTTTGTCTCTTCATGCCTCCATGCCTGAATATATAAAATGGTTATTTTTTAAAAAAGTAGAGTTGTTTTAAAGAAATGAGGCACAGAACACATCTCTATATGCCAATCATTGATCATGTTACCAATAATAACGTTAAGCACCTGGACATTTGAGAGCAATTTACATCAAACTGGTACTGTTCTGGAGAAACATTTGCCATCTGCATCATGTAAGATGATATTTCCAGCTAATACCTGGTTCATATCTGGGGTATGTAGTAAGAATGAAAAAAGATGTTGTTATAAAATGCCCGTTTCTTGATAGTATATGAAAAGTTTAACCATTAATTTGTGTTCTATTGAAATGATCAATAGAGATCCAACTTTTTTTACTTATAATTGCCAACAACTGAAAAGATAGACATTACGTATTATTTCCGTTTGAAAACTCCACCTATTTCTAAGGTTCTGCGAGTCTGATTTCTTCATGCTATGCAATGAATGCTTCCATTTACAACACATAAAAATGGACCACTTTATACCTTATGTTTTTCAAATAAAGTTTGCTTTTGATCCAGTCGAGACTTTAACAGGAAAATACAGCTTTCAGGTACAGATTTCCAGGGACAATGTTTGAGCACAGGTTTCAAAGCAATTTTATATGATATAGGAAATTATTATAGAAAAAATAATTTTTGTTGACTAAACCTAGTAACACCGGATTCTGTACACCCATGACTTCTACTCAGACTTAAGTTTTTCATCCATCATTGCTTATCCTGGACAAATTCAGACCATATTATGTTAGTCAGCCCCAATTAGCTTAGCGAATATTTTCCAAGATGGTGAACTAACAATAGTGTTAGTTTTGTGACCAGCAGAGTCATGCTTACTCACTTCATCATTACATTTCTCTAAATAGTTTTAAACAGAAAACCTCTGGTGAAGGAAAGAGGAAAGCTGCTGGTATCCATTTGCTTTGGTTCCCACCTCATTTATTTTTATTGATTTTACATTTTGTCCAATTAATGTGGTGGTTTATAATGTTCTCTTTTTTCTTCAAGAGGATGCCTGTACTCATTGTACAATAGTTTCTCTGGCACTCACACTTCAAGTGACAGCAGCTGGTGAGGGGATCACAAAGCAACTCACTCATTCCCAGCAACTGTCATGATGTGTTCAAGTTCATCTTGTAGTTTCAAGCCAGTTCACCCTCTCCTCAGAAGGAAAAAAAAAGAGAGAATAAAAAATCCCCCCAAAAGACAGAATTCCTTTTTCTTGGATTGCTGAGATGCCAAAATAGGAAGTTAAGAACAAGTGAGGATTCTAGGTTCTTGCTGCGATTTAAGAAAAGGAAATAGTTCCGCAGGAAAATCACATACTACTGTGTTTTCGCATTGCATGTTAGGAAACAAAGAGGCTAGATTTTTTTTCTCAAAGAGGCAGATGGGAGAGTAAAGGGATACAGCTATAGTTCCTATTCTCTAGTCTTTATAGAGAAAAGAACAGTGTGTGGTTTTGCAAATGAAAACATATATTTATATCTCCTTCTCAGGAGCACTGACACTCACACTTCTAGTTTTTGTATTTAATTTCTGTATTTCTGTCCAAAAAAAGCTTTTCTGAAAATCGGTTAGTTATTAAATAAACCTTAGAATAATGTATTCGTTTGTTGTTAATGCTGTGGAATGTCGTTTTCAAGTTTGGGAATTTAAATTCATTTTAGAAAATTTTTGGAAAATAGAGTTAGCAAACACAGCATTTAATCTAGTTGTTGTAAAGGGTTAATTGTGTACAGAAAGAAATGTCTTCTTTATATTTTTTCAGTCATTAACATAGCTGCCATGCTGTGATTTTCCCCTTTATGACTTTCTTTAAATAGACGTACCAGAAGAAATGTTATATGAGTCAGTCAGTCTAAAGCCTTCTTGCTTGTTCCATAATTAAATAATGCCATTCTTAAAAAGAGAAAAATATCTATTTTAGGAATTTGCTTTTAAGAAAAAAAAAGCCTTTCATCTGAACAAAATGCAATCAATGCAAAAACTGGCAGTTTGAGATTTTATTATATGGGTGATTGTCTCAATTTTCCTTTTAATTTTCTTAGTGTAAAACTGGCTTTTTTCATTGATTTACTTCAAAATCCTGAATAAAACATAACCTGCTTTATTTTTCTCATCTCTAAATAAAGATAATACTTATCACATAAACTATTTTGAGGAACAAAATGTTAATGATGTTAAATTATTTTAATTAAAGTAAAGCAGCTCTCTGAAGTAAGGATATTCAGATAGCCATTGTTCTGTACTCCAAACCATACTTCTGTCCTGCCTTTGAATTAAGTCTGCTTTCTGATAAAAATTGAGTTCATAAAAATTTACTGGATGCAAAGATCAGATTATTATTTAGGTATTCAATGTGATAGAAATGTCTGGATAGTATTTTAACCTTCTGGGTAAGTGACTTGAAATTTTTTTCATTGCATTTATATTTTAAAAGTTTATTTTAAAATAAATATTAACAACTGTTTCTATGCAAGGACAAAACACAAGAAAAAAATAGAGGGCAATACTTTAATAGGAAAATTTGGGCAAGTCTATTCATGTGGCAGTTATAGATTTGTCCTGATCGTTCCTGTCCTGTACTTGAACCTGTCTTTTCAAACTCACCTAGCCTGATCTGCCTCTCTTAGATAGTATCCATGAACAGTTATTCAGGTGTGGGTCTGTGTTGATATCTTTACCATTTAGTGAAGGATTAAAGTGAGATATTTAAAAAGCTGTAATAATCTCCACAATTAAAAAATCAGACCTCATCTCCTTCTTACCAACCTGGAACCCCTCCCCAGTCCTACTCCCCAACCCCCAGCTAGTCTCCCTTTCTTGACCCTTCCCAGAAGTTGTAAGAATACAAGGGAGGGTATTCTAAACAAGAAAATTGTGGCTATGGAGATCATCAGGGCTTGGAGTTAGACTACAAGTTTTCTAATCCTGGATTTATCACTCTAGCTCTGTGGCCTCAGGAAAATTATTTAGCCTCATCTGTATAATAGGGACAATAATAGTCCTACCTCAGAGAGCTATAAGGATTAAATGAGATAATGTGTATAAAGCACTTGTCAGAGCACACTCAGTAAATGCTACTGTTATTGGACCTTCATTCATAAACCATTGCACTGATCACAAAATTACTGACCTAATATTATTGATTATTTCCCCCAAGAGCCTAAATTACCAGAGGAGAGACCTTTTATTCCAAATGAAAAAGCCAGTTTTTGTCATGTTTCAAGGATGACTCCATCTCAAAAGGCCACAATAAACCAAGACTGACATATTGCCACGGACAAGGTAAGACTTTCAAGCTAAGGTCACAGTGGTAGCCACCTACTGACAAAGATTTTTATCCTGAAGTTCAGGGATATCCCTACAGCGAAACCTTCAGAAACTTTATGACTGTCTTGGAGAGAGGGGCTTTAGCTTTTAACCAATTTCCAATTACGTCCAAAATGTTAATAAGTTTGCCTGCCATCTCTTTAAATTAATTAAAAACGGAAATTAGCCATGTTACCCTATGCAATAGGCAAGCATGAGTACCAGTTGGTACATGCAATAGGGCTTCTCTGACCATAGGCCAGGTTCCTTCATTGCTTCTGGAAACCCTAGATTCCTGCTAGACAGGTAAGTACAGGTGATCTAAAAAGGACTGATCTTAGAAAATTTATTTTCCCTCAAATAACCCTTTTTACCCAAAGGACTGATACTGTTCTCCCCAGTGCTAAGTGTTCAAATCTGCCCTTGGGTTTCCACTGATGGATCAGCATCTCCAGGCCTAGAAAGGCCTTTTACAGGTTCCATTGATAAAGGAGTTTTGGACACTGTGCTATAGGTACTCACTTGGGATAGGTCTATGGGCCTCAGGCAAAGTCCAGATGCTCCAATTCTGAAAACTTCATGGCCAGTGGGACTTGCCAGTCCCATCCCAGGTGCAAAGAAGTATAAGGCAGACTGCAAGATTTGACCATTTCAAGAAACCACTATTTATAATTTAATCTGTAGTTATTACTTGGGATTCAGACAAGGGTTTCCCCATTTGCCACCTTCTTTTTTTTTTTTTTTGGCCACACTGCACAGCTTTCAGGATCTTAGTTCCCTGACCAAGGATCGAATCTGTGCCCCCTGCAGTGAAAGCACCACTGGACTGCCAGGGAATTCCCTGCCACTTCCTTCTTAATCCTGCAACAGTTGATAGTTTTCCATGCATTTCACCCTAAAGTTAAAGCCAATCGTGTCTAAACTTAAGTGTTTTGGAATTATTCACAAATTGCACCTCAAAAAATCCTAGTTTGTAAACTATTTGATGTGAAAGAATCCCTAGAATCTTTGTTATAATCTCTTCAAAGTCATTTTTCCCCTCTTAAAATAAGAATGTTCTCTTCTTTTTTTTTCCTTTTTAAAAAAATCTGAAAAGAAATTAACTCCCACATGGCTCAAATGGAATCAAGTACTATAACCCAAGAGGTTTAAATAAATTCTGAATTTGACAAAATTCATTTTTACCATTAATCAGTGATCACCATGTAAAATGAAACAGTGAAATCAGCATTTAGACTAGTTAAAACATTTTCTTAGTTTTTGATATAACTTAACATTTTTTCTGGTAGCAAGTTATAAAGGTATTGATTTAAAAATTATTTCCATGCTTTAATGTAATAGATAAGCTATTAATATTATTTATTTGTGTGGCTATTTCCTATAATAAACATATATGTTCATAAAAGCATTATCTTGAATATGTATATTTTTAAAATACAAGAGAATTTCGTTAAAAGATAAGAGAAATACATAATATCTGGGCTACAACAAAGCACGTGACACATGGAAATGATTTCTTGAGCTCGTATTTAGATACCAAAAATATAAAATGAGAGCTAGAGTTAGACTACATCAATCTCACTTTCATTCACTACCTTCAGGAACACAACTTCATCCCTATTTTTCAGTTTGGCTTCACTGACCCGAGCTCAGTTACACTGTCTGAAACTGGGGCATTTTTTTCCCTGAGTGAGTGGTTTGTGGGATCTACAGTTGACTATAACCAGGTGGATAATGAAATTTGGATTCTTTAAAAACTGAAAAAGTTCAGTTAATTCTCTTCTTCACTTTTTGTTATTAACAGTGCTTGACACAATCAGAACTATGCTGCACTTTCACATTATTTTCCCTTGCAAGTCTTCAGCCCCTACTGTTCCGTCTGTTCTGTCAGCTAATTAAACACATAAACCTGTGAGGAAGCTACTGTTAAATCCACCCTGCTTACAAAGATGATTTCTCAATAGGCCTGATGTCGAATGTGTTTGAGGTGCACAGCGCAACCTCTTCAGGAAGAAAAATACATCTACTCAGGAGCTGCCAACGGATATTCATGACTGTTTCAAATTGGACATTGGTATTTCATCACTTACCGCAAATGTCTGTGGGAAAAAAGCTTGGGCTTTTCAAAATAGGTTAGATATTCCGCTAAAATACTGTATCTCCAAAAGATGTGCATATAATTTTTTGACGTGGGCATTGACTTATTAGGTAAAATTGAAGGAGAAAATAAATATATATTTAAATCATTTCTTTAAAATAGAAATACTTGATTTTCATATCTTTCCAAAAATCAGATACGGTTATTTCCATGTCCTAACTTTATTAACAATGTCCTTCGTGGCTATGCCATTTAAATCAGCCTGTTTTCAGGTATAATAGTTAAAGTATAATTAGTATGTACAGAAATATTTACTGTCTGCTATAAATATAATTAATTAGACCTAGTACACTGAAGTTTTTTTTTTTTTTTGCATGCTATAAATCACTTTTGATTTCAACAAATGGGTACTACACAAACCTTGGTAAATGAAATGCTATTTGACTTATCATCGCTAAATAATTGAATAAAGAGGAGAGCTAGGTAAATGGTGTGGAAAAAATATCTAACATCACTCTTATCAAAATGAAAGTTGCTTTGAAAATGAAACACAATTTCAGCTTTTGTAGGTAGTGCAATCATTTTCTTACCTTTATTTCACTAAAACACTTTCCCCCTACAATCTATACACATACACCATCTACAGTGTAAGTGCCCTTGTGATGTCTCAATTCCAGCAGATTTTTTTTCTTTTAATTATCTAGCTTTATTTTTGGACATAGAACAATTGATCCTACATGTCATTAACCAAGCTTAAGCACATTTCGTGTATTAATGTACAATATCATGAATTTGGGAGGTGCCTGGGGGGGTTAATTACTGGTAGGTAAAATTACTCTTGTCGATACTAATAACAAATCTATCGTTGAAAATTATAAGCATACACTAGTGTTTTGGATCTTTGGGCATCAGATCTATGGGGTTTTTTCATAATAACTTCTACTAAATAATGAATTCTGAATATGCTTAAATGTAGACTGAAAAGTTTTCAGATTTGGAGCAAAGAGTGAATCTTTTATTCATTTATGTTGGATATAGTTAAGATACTGCTGAGGAATTTTAAGTTTTGAGTCTTCTTTTTTAATTTTGTGGACATTTGGAAGATATATTATTCTTTTTTATTGAAATTCCCACCATGTCTCATGCAAAGTAGTGAACTACACCCTCTAAGAGCTCAATACATTCTAGAGGAGTGGTTATTAATAAAAGAAATCATTCCCCAGACATATATATTATGGGACAATCATAAACAAGGGAGATCTCCTTGTTTGTAATACGTTTCACAGTGGATACTTTCACTGTTAAACGGTTTTACCTTCTGACTTGATCTAATTTTTAGATGATCATAGGATTTTCCCACTTCTATTATTGACCTATATTACCTGGTACATTATGAGAATAAAGTGTGACTTGAGTAGAGTCTGTTAATAGAAACCTTATACTCCCAGATGAGCTTTTAGAGACTTGCACCTTAAGTTCACCTGAGGCAGTTTTGCAGAATTATAACTTAATATAGCTGGCAAAAACCTAGATTCCTAGGCGAGTATTAGGAAAACTAGCTCTTTTCTAATACTAATGTTCCCACACCTCTCTATCTGCTATTATCCAAGTCTTGATTCCATCCAAGGAAATAAAATGAGGTAAAAGTGCCTATGTGCCTAGAGAAAAGATTTACTTGGGTTCTCAAAATATTATGAAGAAATCTTCTAAGCTGAACACCCCATGGAACTCATTTTCTTGAAGAAAATACTCTGTATGACTCTGGTAGTTAAATTCAGCCCACTTCCCAGTTATTCTCTCTTGCCTATTTTCCACTGTGGTTCTAATCCCCAATTACTTACATTTACATCTGTTAATAGAAAACTTCTCATTTCCTAAATTCTCAGTAATTTAACAGCCATTAGAGACAACTCTGGGTTAAGGTAACAGGAAATCCCAGAGATTAGGTAGAAATTATCACTGTCTAAAGGCAAACAACAAATTATCTCTCGTATACATGTATGTCTTTCCTCGAGAAAATCTATTTTACATAATATTTATAATATTTAAGCATTCATTGTATGCAACAACTGAGTTACATGCTTTGAATGCATTATTTCACTAGTCTCATAACAAGCCAGTGAGGTAGAGAATATCCATTTTCCCCATTTTGCAGAAGAGAAAACTGATCCCCTAAATTTTACCTGCGGATTAACCCCAGTAGAATCACCTGGAGGGCATTGATAAAATTGGAATCTCTTAGGTACAAGCCAGTTCCCCAGGTGATTTTGACACACACCAGGTTAAGAACCACCAATATAATGGATTTTAAATATAAGTCCATATTATATATCTATACATATCTTCATACTAATTCAAATACATATTTATAATACCCTGTATTATTGCCATTGAAAGCTGAGTAAATAGTGCTTATCTTGTGATCTTTTAAAGCTAATACATCATGATAAATTGATGAATTGATATTTTCCTTGAGAAAAATCAATGATATCAAGGTCACTCTTTGATTCATAAGGCATTCTATGAGGCTAAGGGGCACAAGTACATTTCCATGAATGTGTCACTCAAGTGGAAAGCCTCTAATTTGTTTGTGGCAAGGGCAGAAATGTTTTAACCAAAAAATGTTATTTGATCTAATTTCCATGGAAGTTCCCATGTTTTAGATACTGTATTATATCCCAGGATTTGTTGCTGACAATCTGGGAATTCCAAGGAGGCTGGATTATGAAGGCAGAATACCAGAGAGGAAAAAGTTTCACAGAGAAAGTACTCAAAGGTCTACAGAGATAGCCCCACCACCACATGCACATAAAGAAAATTCCCAAGGCCAAGGAAAGAACTACCTGAAAGGATTAGAGGAAGCAATATTTGGCACTTACACAGGGCCAGAAACAGTGCCTGTCCCCACAGTCAAACTGGAAAACTTCATGATTCATGAGGCACGGTGTGGAGGGTCTCACCTCAGTAGTAGGTAATAAAGAGCACTAAACTAACTGGGGCTCTGGTCCTGTCTACCAAGTCTTAAGCAAGACCCAAAGGAACAAAACTGGTCCCAAGTAATTTAACTGCATGTACTAGCAAAGCTCAAGAAAATTTATAGAAATACAAAAACATCCAGCACTCAACAAGGTCAAATGCACAATGTCTGAACCTGATTAAAAAATTTTCAGTTATGCAAAGAAGTAGGCAAATATGATCCATAATAAGGAGAAAAATGAATTAATCCAAACTGACCAAGAACAGACACAGATGTTAGAATTATCACACAAAGATATTAAACAGTTACTATAATAACTGTATTCCATGTATTCAAGAGCTAGAGAAAAAAACTGAACAAGTACAGACATGGAAGATACAAAAGAAGACCCAAATTGAACTTAGAGATGAAAACTTCCATGTGTACAATGAGAAACACACTGTATGGAATAACAGCAGATTATGCACTGCAGAAGGAAAAAATAGTGTTCTTGAAGACAGCAATAGAAACTATCCAAACTGAACCAGAGAGAGAAAAATGACTCAAAGAAATTTAAACAGATCATTGGGGGCCTGTGGAGAAAAATTAAAGCAGCCTAATAAACACACAATTGGAGTTCTCAAAGGAGGGAAGGGGAGTGATAAGTAACATTAAAAGAAATAATAGATGAAAATGTTCCAAATTTGATGAAAACTATAAGCCAGTGGATTTAAGAAGCTCAGTGAACCTCAAGCACAAGATACATGAAGAAAACTACACTGGGCTTCCCTGGTGGCGCAGTGGTTGAGCATCTGCCTGCTAATGCAGGGGACACGGGTTCGAGCCCTGGTCTGGGAAGATCCCACATGCCGCGGAGCAACTGGACCCGTGAGCCACAACTACTGAGTCTACGCATCTGGAGCCTGTGCTCTGCAACAAGAGAGGCCACGACAGTGAGAGGCCCGCGCACCGCGATGAAGAGTGGCCCCTGCTTGCCACACTAGAGAAAGCCCTCGCACAGAAACGAAGACCCAACACAGCCAAAAATAAAAATAAATAAATTAAAAGAAGGCTCAACATTTAAAAAAAAAAGAAAACTACACCAACCAAACTGCCCAATAATCAGTGAGAAAGAACAAGGGAGAAAAGATACATTATATAAAGAGGAACAAACATAAAGATGACAGATTTCTTGTCAGAAACAATGCAAGCAAGAAGAGAGTGGAGCTTTATCTTTAAAATGCTGAGAGAATTTTTTAACATCGATCAAGAATGCTACACGCAGTGAAACTATCTTTCAAAAAAGACGGTAGAATAAAGATTGTTTTTAAACATACAAAAGCTGAAAAATTTCATCATCAGCAGATATGCACTATGAAAAGTGTTAAAGGGAGTCTTTCAGACAGAAGGGGAAAAGTTTCATGACATAGAAAGCAGAAAATGAATAGAACTACAAGAAAAAATAGACTAATCCACAATTTTTTATAGTCAGAAATTTAAAAATCCCTCTGTTAATAGTTGTAAGGTAAGAAGACAGAAAATCAATAAGGATTTAGAAGATTTGAAAAATACTGACATGACCTGATAGATGTTTGTAAAACATTCCACTCAACAACAGCAGAATGTGCATTCTTTTCAAATGAACACTTACCTAGATCATTTTCCAGACCATAAAAAAGTACAATAAATTTAAAAGAATTCTAATCAAGTTACATTCTCTGACCACAGTGTAATTAAGTTAGCTAAACAACTGAAAGATATCTGTAAAATTTCCAAATATTTGAAAACTAAGTAACACAATTTTAACAAAACCATGGACCAAAGAATAAATCAAAAGGAAAATTAGACAGCATTTCTAACTAAATAAAAATGGAAACACCCCATTATCAAACTTTGTGGGAAGAACCTAAAGCAGTCAGCAAACTGAAGCCTGTGGGCCAAAGTCTGCCCATCAGGTATTTTTGTAAATAAAGTTTTATTGGAACATAGCTGCACTAACTTCTTGCATATTGTCTCTAGTAAATACAGAAAAGGTTTGCTGAATCATGACTTAGAGAAATTTATAGCATCAAATGACTGTCCTGTTATAGTACTGTAGCCCAGAAATAACCTTTGTTAACATTTTTATCTATGCCATTCTGGAAGATGGAGGTTCATTTCTTGGGTGCAATATTTAGGGAAATTTCTCTGGAGACCAAGTCTGGGGATGGGAATGTGAATTTACCTTTGAGAAGATCATAATGTTGTCTTTAAAGGAAAAAGTTGTTTGGGGAGATGTTTGATTTCTAACATGATATACTTAAGGCTCTGGATTAGTACCGGGTATTCTAACTTAGTTAAGTCTTTAAATGTGGTGAGTCATATGAATGCATTGTTCAATTCAAAGATATTTTTATTGGGAATAGAAACATGGTGGTGAAGTAGGACACATCAAAGTGTGTCAAGCTAATTAACATTAACATTCATCATCTCATAGTTATCTTTCCTGTTGTTGTAGTAAGAACATTTAAGATCTACTCAGCACATGGATGGACCTAGAGACTATCATACAGAGTGAAGTAAGTCAGAAAGAGAAAAACAAATATCACATATTAACTCATATATGTGGAATCTAGAAAAATGGTACAGATGAACCAGTTTGCAAGGCAGAAAGAGAGACGCAGATGTAGAGAACAAACGTATGGACACCAAGGGGGGAAAGCAGGGGGTGGGGTTGGTGGTGGTGGGATGACTTGTGAGATTGGGATTGACATATATACACTAATATGTATAAAACGGATAACTAATAAGAACCTGCTGTATAAAAATAAAATTCAAAAGAAAAAAAAAAGAATCTATCATCAGCTACCTGAGAGAATGTGAGCAATAAAGGGAAATTCAAATAAAAAACAAACAACATTTTTATCTATGCCATATTGGTCACTTTTGTTGGACACATTAAGCTATTAATATTTTTACAAAATTGAAATCATATATGTATATATATGTTGAAATATATATTTTTGAACTCTATATAGAATTCCATCATACAGATATTCCAAATTTTTTTTTGTTTCCTATTCTTGATTTTATTTCGAATTTTTTATTATTAAAAATAATGCTAAGTTTAACATCTCTGTAGATAAATCTTAGTGTGTATCTCTGTTTTCTCAGGATAAACCCCTAGAAAGGAAACCTCTGAATTATATGTTGTCAATTAACAACTGTTGTACAGATATACTTCTTTCTATTCTGTTTCATTAATTTACATGTCTACACTTATATCAATACCACTTTGTTTTAATTACTGTAGCTTATATTTAAGTCTTCAAATAAGTAGTATGGGGCTTCCCTGGTGGTGCAGTGGTTGAGAGTCCGTCTGCCGATGCGGGGGACATGGGTTCGTGCCCCGGTCCGGGAAGATCCCACATGCCGCGGAGCGGCTAGGCCCGTGAGCCATGGCCGCTGAGCCTGCGCGTGTGCAGCCTGTGCTCCGCAACGGGAGAGGCCACAACGGTGAGAGGCCCGCATACCGCAAAAAAAAAAAAAAAAAAAAAAAAAGTAGTATGAATTGTTTTTTCAAACTTGTTTTGCTAATCTAGGTCTTTGGATTTTCCATATACATTTAGAATCATCTTGATATTTTCTTTTCAAGAAATTGATGGAATTTGGTTGGGATTGCATTGCCTCTATAGATAAATTTGGGAGTACTGACATCTTAACAATGTTTATTCTTCCAATTCATGAACACAGCGTACCTCCTCATTTATCTAGGTCTTTAGTTTTTCTCATTAATGCTTTGTAGTTTTCACTGAACAGATCTTGCATTCTTCTGGTTAAATTTTTCATATATTTTGATGTTTTGTAAATGGTATGACACAGGTTGTAAACAGGTATATGTGAATACATACATGTATTGAGCCATGACTTTTTTTCATGTGCAGCATAATCCAACCAACTGAACTAACAGACAAAAGAATGAAAGAAAAATAAGTCATACAGTAGATAGCACTCTAAATTGCTAGAATTATTAGACAGAATATGTGCTAGATCAATGGACATGGAATCCTCTAGAAGATGAATATAAGTAAGAATGGAAATACTGTCTTTCTGCTTTGGGTATGGTTTTAAGTTTCTCATGTTTAAGAAATAGCATAAATTACTAGGTGTACAACAGTTGGGTTAGAGATTATACATATTTTAAATTTTAATAACTGTAGGCACTAATACAGATGTATGTAGGGGATGTTCACTGTACTATGGTTTAAAACTGAAAAAAGTGGAATAATCCAAAGGTGTGAATAGAAAGGGTTGTTTGAATCATCTTGGGCAGAATTCAATGCTTTAAATACCTGTTTTCTTCAAAATAAGTATTTTACAGAGGCTAGATATTAACTCCAAGGATATACTATTTTTAAAATATTTTGGCAACTCAGAATTGTAGAACACACTCTTAACTAGATTCCATTAAGGACAACAGTGAACCTTTGATGATGGATTGGACCTGTGATAAAACCAACTGTCGTTCAGAGTCAAAACTGGCAAAAAGGAATGAAAGCGCATTCTAAGTAAGCCACTGGTTAAAATTTTATGATTTTTTCACACAATTTATAAACTGGCTCTGAGGAGAATTCTATTATAAATATAAAAGATTTGAACTAACATTGCCATAGGTTGCCTAGAACTAAAAAATATCTCACAAATAAATTACTAATGTGAAACAGTATGGTGTATCAGAAAGAGCACTAGACTAAGAAAAGGTAAATCCAGATTTTATTTCCAACTCTGACAGCATATACCTGCATGAACATGGTATCTGAGATCCATTTTCCCTAACAGAAGAATAGTCAATTCAATTCACCAGTTCCCAGTCCAGCTCTCACCAGAATTCCTTTTGTTGCAGATAACTGGACCACGCCCTGAAGGTTCTGGTTTAATTACTCTAAGGCAGGTGAGTCTCAGGAATTTGCTTTTTTTTTTTTTTTTTGCGGTACGCGGGCCTCTCACTGTTGTGGCCTCTCCCATTGCGGAGCACAGGCTCCGGACGCGCAGGCCCAGCGGCCATAACTCACGGGCCCAGCCACTCCGCGGCATGTGGGATCTTCCCAGACCAGGGCACGAACCCGCGTCCCCTGCAACGGCAGGTGGACTCTCAACCACTGCGCCACCAGGGAAGCCCGGAATTTGCATTTTTAATGTCCTATATGATGTTTTGTGGCAACAAGTTTGTTGACAGGCATTTGGGGCTACTGGAATAAATCTTCAGGATTCTTTCCAGTTCTGAAGTCCTATGATTCTGTTAAGGCAATGAAGAAAAACTGAGATTCTTCATCACTTCTAAACAGTTTCTAATAATCATAGTTGCTGCTGATTAGAGTAAAAGGAGGATTTCTTTCAAATTAAGAAAGAATTATTGAAATAATGAAAATAAGAATCCTTAATATCAAGTAGTTAGTGCAAGTGGCAATGAATAAAAAAGCATTCCATTGTCCCCTGCTCTAAAATTCTTAAGAATATTGACAATTTTCCATTCCTTCCTTTAGGGAAGAAGAAGAAAAAAGGTGAACTTATTTGGAATTCTATGTACTTTGCCCTTTAGAACTAGATGGTGTTACTGAAAGCAATATGGATCCTAGCACATTACAATATATAAATATCAGACCTGAATATAAATGTGCAGTGCATCTTTGGCCTTTGGGATATTAAAATGCTCCATGAGCCACGAACACACATTAAGTTAAAAAAAAATAAAAGGTGGCCCCTCCAAGTTATGTTATGAACCCACCAGGAAAGAACAATGTCTTCTTTGACATCCTCTAGAGAACACTTTGCATACATTGAAGTTCAATAGCCATCCAATAAAAAAAAGTTCACAATATTTTTGATCATGAATTAAGTATGCTGAAAACTAGTACTTCAGTACTATTTCATATTTGATAAGGAAGTAGACATAAATTTGATACTAGACAGTATTTTACTCATAAACATATTCAAAAATCTTTCTGTATCTCTTGTAATTTGTAGTTTATGTAATTAACTCATTTAATCTGTAAAATGAGTTTTTAATCTTATTTTAACTGAAAGTTTATATATTCAGTTCATGTATAAACTCATTTGGTCACTTACTTACACATTTTTTAAAAATCTACTCTTTTTCTTTCTTTTTTTTTTTTTTTTTTTTATACAGAGCGTCCCCGCTTCTTTTTTCTCTTTTCTTTAATCATCCCATATGTTTTTACCAAAGGTATCTCCACCCCTTGCCTCACTGGTCATTCTTTTATATGGCCAAGAAGCATCTATGTCCCCAGCTCCCACTGCATCACTTTCAATACCATGACAGTGACTATTACATTTCCATCTCTCTTTCCCAAAGTAGTTTTATTATCTCCTACTACAGGCTTGTCTGCTTTGATCTCCAAGCCAGTCCCCATGGACACTTTTCCTTTCGCTGGTGTTGGGCTTCTCACAAGCTAGCATTTTATCATGGACAGTCTTATCTTCCCAGCTTCTTCATTCCTTTTATTCAAGGCTCACCTCCCTCAAGAAAACTTCCTCAACTTGGAAAAGCAAATGCAGTCACATCCACACCAGTCATCTCTCCACTCTTCTCCCTTCAGCTAGTATAATAATGACATGAGATAAGACTAGGCTTATTATTACACTGAGAGCCTACTTTGCTTAAGACATCATCTGAATCTCAGGATATCAAGAGGTAAAACACAATCCTTGACAAAAAGTAGTTTAAAATCTATTTGTGGGAGAAAAGACAGGGAGGGATGACACTAATGCAAAGCATAAGCTAAGTCCAAATTAGTAGAACAGACAGGAATGTATAGGAGAGTCATAGTTTATTCACAGCAACTCAGATATACTGCACTGTGCATACACATACACACACACAGAAACATGACTTTTCTTTAGCTGGTTTCATGATGTTCTGGTGCTTCTGTTTTCACTCAGCAGCAAAACTGTTTCAAAATTAACTTGCCCATTTAATTTAACTCAGGCTTTTCTGATTTCACTCTAGGTAAAGGCTGTGTGGGGAGAGTTACTACACAGAAGTGTGTGCTCTTTCTTCTTCTCATTTCTTTCCCCAGTGATATCTGGTCAAAGAAGTAACTTTTGCAATCCCACAGCAGCAAGAAAGGGCTCAAGTTTTCTTGTGAATGTCACTGCTGGCTCTCTCGGATCTACAGCTGGGCTCATCACTTCTGGTTTAGGGGACTTGGCCTCTCTCCTGCTGCATCGACCAAGAGCAACACTGCTCTGGAGTGGGCAGGGCCTAACAATTGGGTCTAGAGAAGTGGTCATCTTCCTCACTGACTGGGCACCCACTTTGATGACACAGCTGACACTCTGAGACTCAAAGTCCTCCTTCCATTCTCCCACTTTAAGTGCTTCCCCTGAGTTTTCTTGAGGTCCTTTCACCCCAAGGGAATTCCTTCATAGGCACACTGACTCAGTATCAGATACCTTTTGCTTGTCCTATGGTGTCACAAAGGAAATACTGGGTAGCAATTATGTCTTACACGGGCCCTGGACAGCCAAGAAAGGGATAAAGGGGTAAGGAAGAGGAGAGAAAAGAGAGGGAGACTCACCAGGAAAAACTGCAAGGACTTCAGTTTGTTTATTGTGGGGTGGGAAGGAGGAAGTTACAAATAAGACAGGGCCACATCAAAAATAGTCCTGTATGCCTGGCTAAGGATTTTCGAATTTGTCCCACATACAATGATTTTCAACAAGGAAGTACATCCACTCACAGAAGCACAGGGGGAAACTGAAGCTCAGGCGTGGAAGCTATGGATTGTTAGTTGTGAGACTAAAGTGACAGGGACAGGGAGATCCCCTGCTGCAGCACAGGATAGAGTCACCTTCTCTCAACATTGCATCATCACTACCTGAAGCATAGTAAATATTTAAAAAAAACATTTTATTGAATAAATGGAATGAATAAATGATGGAAGTAACAAAATTTCACCCGAAGTCCTAAAGAGATTGCTCTTTAAAACATTCCATGGAGGGGCTTCCCTGGTGGTGCAGTGGTTGAGAGTCCGCCTGCTGATGCAGGGGACACGGGTTCGTGCCCCAGTCCGGGAAGATCCCACATGCTGTGGAGCAGCTGGGCCCACGAGCCATGGCCGCTGAGCCTGCACGTCCGGAGTCTGTGCTCCTCAGCGGAAGAGGCCACAACAGTGAGAGGCCCGCGTACAGCAAAAAAAAAAAAAAAATTCCGTGGAAAACTGGGCTCTAGATTCAGAGAAATGGTGAACTTTGAGGGAATGTGAATACACTGAGACTCGTGTTAAAAACTCGTATAATTTCTAGGGTAAAAAAGTCACATCCGGTAATATTTCAGGGTCCTTGAACAGGAGCTGTATGGTTGCAGCACTAAGGGCAAGAGGCTTTATCCCACTTATAGTTTAAATCTATTGGGAGACCCTTCAGATTGTTTGCTAGGTGTAACGTGTAACCAGCTGAAACCACTTCAGAATAGAGCTGCCTTGCTCAGAGATGGCAGCAGCAGCAAGCAGAACTTTCCAGAACGAGAGCATGCAGAGGAGTCCCTCTACTGCCCATTAAGTCACGTTACTCTTAGTTTCATCTGTTTTCACGCCCAGGGATTCCAGGTTGAAACAACCTTATGAAACACTTCGGTTATTTTAGTAACACAATGCACAGGGCCATCTAATTTCATGTGAATCTATTTTGAGGCTTAATCATTAATTTTCAAATATTAAAAACATCTAATGAAAATGTATGTTGAGTCTGTATCATCATATAATCATTGGGGTGTCTGAGTCATGACAGTGAAGGCTTATATTATAAACCCTCCCCCAAAATATGCAGAACACTTTCTGCAACCAGGTGCCTGGTATTTTACATACATCATTTCACTGTCCTGACAGCCTACATAATAACTATTATTAACTCCATTTTACAAGTAAGGAAGACAAGGAAACAGCCTCAGAAAGCTTAAATAACCTATCCAAAGTCCTTTTTAAAAAAAATCTGAGAAAGGGCTTCCCTGGTAGCTCAGCGGTTAAGAATCCGCCTGCCAATGCTGGGGACACAGGTTTGAACCCTGGTCTGGGAAGATTCCACATGCCGCGGAGCAACTAAGCCCGTGCGCCACAACTACTGAGCCTGTGCTCTAGAGCCCGCGAGCCACAACTACTGAGCCCGCGAGCCACAACTACTGAGCCCGTGTGCCACAACTACTGAAGCCCACGCACCTAGAGCCCATGCTCCGCAACAAGAGAGTCCACTGCAATGAGAAGCCCGTGCACCGCAACGAAGAGTAGCCCCCGCTCACCACAACTAGAGAAAGCCCGCATGCAGCAACTAAGACCCAACACAGACAAAAATAAATAAAATAAAATTTAAAAAATCTGGGAAAGCCTATCTCACTCCAAAGTCCTTGGCCCACCTGTAGCAGCCTTTGAGAAAAATCCCAGGGTCACTGTTTTGGCAGGCCCTCTCTTTTGGAGAAGTCTTTAAATGGCCCTTTCATACTTACTGTTATGATCACTGTTGCTTTTCTGCTCTGAGCACCTATGCCCACTGTTCTGTTATATAGATGTGAAGATGAAATTGCTTCAGAAATAAGGAGATGCACAGAGGAATAGAATTGGAACGAGGTTTCTTTTTCTCGTGGCAGGAAAGCAAGAATTTGGGGATGCAGTATTGCATCTGAGTACTTTTTTTTAATGATTCAGCCCACTTCTGGTATTCTCTCCTCAGACCTGAAAGTCTGGTTCCAGTATCAAATGTTGAGTTTTTTGTTTTTTTTTTTTGCGGTACCCGGGGCCCTCACTGTTGTGGCCTCTCCCATTGCGGAGCACAGGCTCCGGACGCGCAGGCTTAGCGGCCATGGTTCATGGGCCCAGCCGCTCCGCGGCATGTGGGATCTTCCCTGACTGGGGCACGAACCCGTGTCCCCTGCATTAGCAGGCGGACTCTCAACCACTGCGCCACCAGGGAAGCCCCAAATGTTGAGATTTTTGTTGTTTGTCTTATCAGATCAAAGCGACTCACAAATACAGGTCAATCATCTACAATCTCTTTCAAGTTGTTGCTTTTGTTAAAGAAAACCAAGAAAACAAAACCACTGACTTGCAGAGGGTACAAATAAACAAAATAGAATTAGATTTAAAGAAAGGAAAATGGGCTGACACAAAAAAAGTCAACCTTTTCAGAGTTGAGTCATAAACTTCACTAAATGTTCTCTACTGAGCTGAACTCCCTACGAAAGCTTTAAATATGTGGGGGCCAAAGGGCCACAAAATAAAGTACACTGAGGGTCCTTTTGCTACTGAATCAAGTTCGGTTTGCCCTACACTCACCAAGCCAAAACGCTGAGACACTGAGATTTTCAGCAGAGAGGAGAAAGGGATTATTCACAGAACACGAGCATCCTGGTAGAATGGTAACACTTACTTAGAGAAGAAAAAGATTTAAAAAAAGTTTTGTTAGCAAATATACTTGGGAAATACTGTTACAGAACCAGGTTCATCTTGTCCAACATGCAGCAAGGCACAATGCTGAGATGCGGAGGCTTGCAGCAAAGAGAGTTTATTTGCATGACAGAGAAACAAGGAGGCAGAAAAAGAAGTCGTAGATCTGCCTCCCCCAAGGCAAGGGCCTGGAGTATTTAGAGGATAACGAACTAAGCAGCAGGGCGGTCTGAGGCCTGGGGGCAAAGTGAGGGGCATGGGGGTGTGGGGAAAGGTGATTGGAAAAATGTTTTGTAAACAGTAATCACTGCTCTGTGCAGGTGTAACTAAGCTCCAGGCCTCTGCACATTCAAAACATGGAGGCACTTAGCATGATCTGAGGGTGGAGTTTTTGGCCCTGTGACGTCAAAAGGTCACCTAGCAGACACTGGCGCATGCCCAGTTGGAGGGTCGGTGGTCCTATCCAGTCTTAACCAGCTCAGCTTGAACTAGACAGAGCTGACTCCAATTCCTGGAAAACAACTCATGCCATGTGCAGTTTGGAGGACGCACAAGTTCTTTTGTAGCAACAATTACAATGACCTTGATTAGCCAAGCTAGGTGAAATAGATTTGACTAACGATTACCCATGGTTTCACATTACCCTTATAAATGTGCCCTCATCTTGGGACATTCCTATCTTGCAGGGGAAAAAAACAACAACAACAACAACAAGCTGGATGGCTAATTTATTGGAGATGGAGAGAATCAGGGATAGACCAGAGAGCCTGACGTGTCTCTAGGACAGAAACAGACATCCATCAAGAACCAAAGTCCTCTCTCTCTGCTCCTCACCCTCTCCCCTTTCTCTGTTTCTTTTCCACATGAGCAACATAAAGTCATCACAGGCCTGACTTAAGTTCAGGAATCCCTTAGACTCACTAGATTTGGCAAAATCCATTTCTACATACTGGAAAGAAGGAATCTGATTGGCCCAGGCCTTGTCCAATCATCTGCAGGTAGGTGGGCGGGGCCAGAACCAGCCACTCTGAGAAGGAGCATGATGGTCCGTCTGTCAAGCGTCCAGAGCTCTCTCCCAAAGAGCCTGAGGGGCCCTTCCTCCTCCCAACAGGCAGAGTACATCAAGTTAATTTCCTTAGGAAGTGTATTCCGTTTACAATATGCTATAATTAATTTCCAATGCTCAGACTAGTTTTCTTGTCATGTAAGCAGTAACCACTACACAGCAAAAGGATTCATTTTGGCGTAGTTCTTCAAAAGATACACAGAATTCTTCAATCCACTCCCACGACCACCACCACAAATCCACCATCCCCCCTTCCTCCCTTCCTGTCTGTCACCTCCCCTGCAGCCTACAACAGAGATAACTGTAAACACAAAGAACATATCACTGGCCTGATAGCAAAGAGGGTAATAATACCTCCCTCTAGCTTTCTTCAAAAGGATATCGTTGCACAATGAATACACTACTGTTTATTGAGTACTCTGAGTTTCTTGGAAATAGTCACTGTATAAATACAAAGTACTATTACTGTTATCACCACGTTTAACATGTGGTTAACAGTGGAGAAGTTCTTTTGCAGTCCTAGCTGTAAACTATAGCTGTAAATTCTTCCCTTCTTCTTTAAAGCCGTTCCAGAGGCTTTGAACAATGATACTATAGTAACAATTCAAGTACATCACCGTGCCCAATGAATAACAGCACTCTTGATTAATGGCACTTGTTCAACGTCACACTGACAAAAGTATGAAGTGTTAAAAAAATAGAGTTTCTGCCTACTATGAAATTTTTTTCACTATTTAAAACACAGGCATCATCAGAGCTGAGTTTTTTTTCTTTTTAAGCTGGACTTTTTTTTTTATTACCTTTTCGTCTATTCAGTTGCTGTTATATTTTTCATTCGACAAGTACTGTGCTTTTGTCTCACACTGGTGCTTGCTATCAGAGTGTTATCACTCAAGAGATCTGCTGCAGGATCTGCTAAGCATCTCTGCAATCAGCAAGCCGGGGGGTGGGGGGGGGGGCTACCCTAGCACAAGACCTCTACCCAGGGTGGAAAAGGAGGAGGGTGGGAAAAAGGAGGGCAAGCACTGCTGAGAGTCACACACTGGGTCACAGCTGACAAGGAACAGCCAGGCGTTGCCAATATCTATCATGGAGCCATTGGTAAATTGTAGGTGACTGGAGGCATACTTCACGGTGCTGTATCAGAGTTTATGTATTTTACTAACCTTATTTCATTGGGTTGAAGCTATACAGTTTTATGAGCCCCCCAATACTCTACTAGTTGGAAATAAATTCTTCCTCAGCTATATATCAGAGGATGACATTGCTGTTGGCCCATCTCTCTGAGCAAATGCTGTGCCTGTATTTCTTCTTTTTCTTTCAGCCTCGGGATAGGGTGCAGGGGTGTGGAGGTGGGAGTGTTTCTGCATGATGTGCGGGAAGGAAACAGCTTGCAGTTCAAGGTGAGGGAGGCAGTGCAACCCAAAGGCCAGCTTTAGCCTCTTGTCCCATCCCTGTCTTGCAAATTGTTCAGTCCACTGGCGATTTGAATGGTTAGCACGATTGTCAGCTATCTCTCTGCTCCAGCTTTTCTCTCTCCTGGCAGGAACTCTGGGACACAGACTTCGCAAACAGTAATAATAACTCTACTTTAGCTTTCACATTTTTGCAGTTGTTATTATGTCATCATGGTAAATGACCATAATTGACCCCCACAATGAAATGCTGCCAACATTCATATGAATAGCAACTGCAATCGCGCAGACTAGCAGTCATGTGCTTTGCAAGTAAAAATTGTGCTGAATAGCCGAAATCTCAGGTTCGTTTGGGGACCTGAGTATTTCTGAGTTATAATAGGAAATGATTTGTTTCTGAAACAGAAGAGTGCTGCATACAGAAACCTAAATAGCAGGTCAGGGTGAAGTAAGTATTAAAGGGAGATTTCCAGGATTTGCAGGAGCCCTTATGTCTTTGGGGGCTGATTTAGATACAGAGTGATGAGTCCGGAGACTCCACCTGAGCACGGAGATCTCGTAATTCTATTTCTCATCTAAGGGGCACACACAAAATACACACATATACACTCACACGCACGCAAAATTTAACCATCTCTACCATCACAGAGTTAGCATTCACCTTTTCTGACCTTCTCCAGAACTGGCATGCAGTAAGGATATAACAAAACAGTGAAGAAAGAAGTGACAATGCCAAAATACATATCAATTCTCTGACTGTAACTGTGTATTTCAATATTGTGCTTGGGATGCAATTCCAGCTAAATTAGCCTCGACAATTTTCAGCTTATTTGGTTGAGAAATCAAGATCATTTCAAGATGGTTGTTTCAATAAATGAATGAATGGGTGAATAAAGGAATGAACTCTCTCTATCTGATCCTATCTCTAAGGAACCTAGTCTATCACAGAATGCCTATGTTTTATTGCGCTTTTTTTTTTTTCTCAAGCTGGGCACCATGCCCTTAAATAAAACACGACCTAACACAGAAAGCAGGGACCTTGAAATTAGCTTTACATAGATTAATGCAATCTAAAGAAACCTTGCTGGTTCAACCATTGTCAAGCAGATCCAGTTAAAATTACTCACACAGGATTTTGAAACCTGTCCCAAAGTCTTCTCTTAATTCCTTCTTATGTTCCAGAAACAAACTTCTCTCCAGTTCTGCTCCTCTGCATAATGAGAACACCTTTAGGGAGAACAACCGGCAGCCTCACATCATTCTTGCTACAGAAACTAAGGAAGATCATGAACTTTTCATTATAATCAGATAATAATAGAAATTATTCAACTATTCCTGTGATTCCCAAATTATAGGGAAATTGAGAAAGAACTTTGCCTGGACAGTTTCTAGCATTTTAGATCAACTGTTTACAAGAGTAAGTTTCCTGTGGCTTCCTGCGGCACGAAGAGTTATCTCCCCAGGATGACCTAGGACAACCACAGGAAAAATACAGTTGCCTTTGGACCACTTCCACCTTTTAAAAAATTCTCCTATCCTCTAGTTCCCCTATCGATCAGTGACTTCATTTGCTCAGTGGCCCCTCAGAGGGGTTCAAATCTACATGGTGTCCACGACTCCTCCCCACCAACCCACGACAAGCAGATTTTCTCCCTTACTCCTGTCTCTCTCTCAACTCAATCAAAATGTCCCCATTACACTAGTGTGGCAAGGCTAGATATTACCAGAAAACTTATTTACCAGAAAGCTTTTATGCACTGGGCTGTGAAAAGCTGTAACTCTCCTAACAAGTATTTTCAATTTTAAAAAGGAGTTTATTAACCCAAATGAATCTCTTATTTTTTAAAAGGATAGAGATATTTTGTTCAGGGAAGACTTGTCTACAAGACTCTCCTGAGTCTGCTCCGGCATGCTAAAAATCAGCAACTTGATAACCTATTTCTGAAAAGTTCCCTGACTTCAATTTGAATTTCAAAGTTCAAATTCAAGCATCTTAACGTTCTTAGTTTTACTCTAAGGTGAGTTAAAAACAAACAGAATAAAGGCAGAGGCATATAACTTTTCTAAATTGCATTTATTGTTTGTCTCTTTTTCTTCCTATTCTTACCAGAACAGGAAGGAATGACTGAAGGGCAAATAATCACTCCCTGGTTGGAGGCTGACTTACTGTTGGCCAAGCAAGGACTGGATCATCTCTAACTGGACTGGTCAGTCACTGTGGGCAATAGAGGTGCTCCTCGTGGAATTTGCAAGTGGAGAAAAGTATGTGAAATTTTTCTTGCTTATGTTGAATTTTTTGAAGCTCGTGCATTCCATTATTAACTCAGTGTGGTGTTGTTTTGACCGGGGAACTGTTAGCCACAAGCCTGGACTACCAGCCTCTGTGGTCACCTCTCATTCCAGTGGGAAGGAGGCTTCTCTTTCTCTTCACTTGGCCACGGACTATCCCATCTACCTCCTCTGTGTTCTGAGTCTCCTTCTCTGACCAGTGATTCTTATTTAATAGCTAGGCCACTACACTAGTCAAATGTGCAAAGAAAGTTAAGCTTTCATTTTGTGTTTAAAAGATGCTCATTAACCCAAATGGCTATTGTATGTTTTAAATGTGTGGTCATTTTCTATAATTGAGTTCATCTTATTTCTTAAACACCCACTTATGAGTTATATGTGTGAGAAATAGTATCTCTTACTACCTTACAGTTTCATATCTTTCATTTCAAGGTGGTCTATTTGGGGGTACATGCTTAGTCTTTCAAGGTTGTTCTCTTGCCCCGGAGTTACCCCAGGGTAGCACTAGGGTACATGGGAGGTGGGTTATGTTTCTTTGTGGGGCTGGGGAAGCGGGGGAAAGTTACGGACTTGCAGTCACAGTCCCATGTGTTGCACTCTGGATCTTGGAAGAATGTGGGTAAAAGTGGCTAAACCTCCTGAGACATCGTGTTCCCGTGGCTGATATTCACGGTCCATCAATTTGCTTCTCATCTCAAATACCCTATACTTTGTAACCTCTTCTTTCACGTCCCACACCTCTGGCTGGTTCAGGGATCATCTCAGCCTCTTCCTCTCCTCACCAAGCCTTATGGATACTTCTGGATCATTTGCACAATGTGTGCAGCCATGAGGAACCTGGAGTGTAATTTCATGTCTATTTAAATAAACATGTCTTCTACTAGGCTTGTGGTGGAAAATGGTTCTAGGATAAATGTTTGGCTTCTCCTAAAGGCTTGTATCCTCCCATTGGCCAGTTCTAAGAAAACAGGCCACTAGCACAGATATACTAAGATTCTTTCATTTCTCTCTGGATGTTTCTACCTCCCCAGCTTCATTCAATGCTACTCCCCAAGTTTGACCTGGAGTGGGAACTCCTGATACCAGTGCCTGGCGGCATGCTTAAACTTCTCTCTCTCATAGTCTTTCCAATTCCCCTTGAGTTGGAAGGGCTGGATTTTCACCATGTAGTAGGATCTTCCTTTATATTACATTCATGGCACATGATAAAACTGGGAGCTCAGTGAATTTAGAAAATCTTTTGTTTTCCTTCCAAGACTTCTCTGGCTTCTAAGATTGTTTTCAAACTAGGTGCTCAAAAGTTCTACTCTGGGAAAGAAAAGCTCAATGTCGGCTCTTTATTTCTCTTTACAGTCTGCCTATTTCATGCCTAATGTTTCCAGATAAAAATGAGTGTTTCTGGATGACTAGAAAGTCCTGTACATGAAAAAGCACAAGAAGAAAAGTGCAATGATATATTTTTTTTTATTGGCGTATAGTTGCTTTACAATGTTATGTTAGTTTCTACTGTGTAGCAAAGTGAATCAGCTATACATATACATATATCCCCTCTTTTTTGATTTCCTTCCCATTTAGGTCACTGCAGAGCATTGCAGTGAATAGAGGTCCCTGTGCTGTACAGTAGGTTCTCACTAGTTATCTATTTTATACATAGTATCAATAGTGTATATATGTCAATCCTCATCTCCCAGTTCATCCCACCCACCCCCTTCCCCCTTGGTATCCATAGGTTTGTTCTCTACGTCTGTGTCTCTATTTCTGCTCTGCAAATAAGATCATTTATACCATTATTTTTAGATTCCACATATGTGCGTTAGTATACAATATTTGCTTTTCTCTTTCTGACTTCACTGTGTATGACAGTCTCTAGGTCCATCCACGTCTCTACAAATGACCCAGTTTCATCCCTTTTAATGGCTGAGTAATATTCCATTGTATATATGTACCAAATCTTCTTTATTCATTCCTCTGTTGATGGACATTTAGGTTGCTTCCAAGTCCTGGCTGTTGTAAATAGTGCTGCAATGAACACTGGGGTGCATGTGTCTCTTTGAATTATGGTTTTCTCTGGGTATATGCCCAGGAGTGGGATTGGTGGATCATAGTATTATTTCTGTTACATATGCTTAACATGTCTAACTGATGCTTTCTCTGCCATCTTCTTAGGTGGCTTTCAGAGGAGATACTCTCACAAAATGCTATGATGAATGAGAATTTTCCCCCAAACCTCTCTCAGTCACAGTTCCTGACCCAAGTCTTAGATGATTGTTAGAGAGTCAGAGGATAACTTGATGCCTTTGCCTTGTCACCAGACTGGGAGCTCCTCAAAATGCTGGGAATATCTTGTTCTTCTTAAATCCTCAAAATCTAACATAAACATTAGCCATCAGTTGAAATTGATCCAATTTTATTAAGTACTTCTGAAAACTGAAGTGAATGTTCTCCCTAACCTGACAGTCTGTTTTAGATAATTATCATTTCTATAGTATTTCAGAAAATATTTGTATTTCTCTATATGTACTGGACCATCTCATTTAAACCCATAAATTTAATACACTTGACACACCAATGATGCTATCTCCAGCCCAGATCTCTTTCTTGAACTCCAGACTGTATATACAATTGGCTACTTAACCTCTTAACATGATTGTCTAAGACTGGACAACTGGACAACTGACTTTCCCCTTCACTCCTGCTCCTGCCACAGTCTTCCCCAGCTCTCCTCCTACCTTTTCAGCTTAGAAGCTGTATAATCATCCTTGAGTCCTCTTTCTCACACCCAAAATCCAATCCATCAGAAAATCCTGTCTCTTTATCTTCAAATAATATTCAAAATCCACTCACCCGAATTTAATTACATCTCCACCGCTGTCATCTTTGTCTAAGGTACCGTCATCTCTCACCTGGATTATTGTCATTGCCTCCTAACTAGTCTTCTTGCTTTCAATCAAGTAGTCTATTTGCAAAAGGGCAATAGATCATATCCCTTACTTGAAGAAAAAAAGCCTCTATCAAGGTGCTTAAAAGGTCCCAAATGAGCTGGCCTCTTGCTACTTCTCTGACTTTCTTACTATTCTGCCTCCTGCTTGCTCTTCTCCAGTCTTACTGGCCCCTTGATAATAACCAGCAAGCATGGTGCCACCTCAGGGACTTTGCACTTACTGTTCCCTTGGCCTGGAATGACCTTCTCTTAGATACCCAAATGGCCACTCCCTCTCCTCCTTCAGGTCTCTGCTTAAATGTCTACCAGTGAAACCTTGCCTGACCACTCTAAAATAACACACTGTCCCCGGCACTCCCTATTCCCCTTTCCTGATGTATCATTTTTCCATAGCACTTACAATTATCAAAATAGTATACCTTTCCATAATTGCTTATTAGATGTTTTCCTTTTCTAGAAAAGAATCTACATTAAGGCAAAAATATTTTTATCTTTTTTATTCACAACTGTATCTCCAGCACCTAGAACAATATTTGACACATGGTAAGGGCTCAATGAGGATTTTTTGGGTGGATGGAAGGATGGATGGATGGATCAATAGATGAATGGGTAGATGGATACAAAGATGTATAGAAAGAAGGAAAGCTTTCCAGATGGGACCAAAGCAATATGGAACACTAATTTTCATTGTTTTGTACCAGCAGAGTTTACTGGCATTTGTAAGGTATTTCTGGAGTTATTCTGAACTAGAGAGGGAATATTTTAAATGAACTTGTATCTCTATATTCATTTCTTTGTTGCATATTTATTAACTGCCAAACCTTGAAGGTTCAGCAATAAACAAGGTAGACATGGTCCTTGCCATTAAGGAACTTACATTTGGAAATATATTCCAAGATTAGAAATATCTCCCAAGGTATTACAAGATACTAACAGAGTTAATATTGTTTTAATATATTACTACACTTTTCCTCTTTTGCATTTTCATATACAGGATACAAAATCTTGGAAGCAGTGAGCATAGTTAGGAGGCAATGGCAAGAATCCAGGCGAGAGATGATGGTACCTTGGACCAAGATGACAGTGATGGAGATGTAATTAAATTCGGGTGAGTGGATTTTGAATATTATTTGAAGATAGCCCAGATTTTCTGATGGATTGGATTTGAGGTGTGAGAAAGAAGAATCAAGGATGATTACATGGTTTCTAAGCTGAAAAGGTAGGAGGAGAGCTGGGGAAGACTGTGGCAGGAGCAGGAGTGAAACAAGAAGGTCAGTTGTCTGGACGTGGACAATGCTTTGGACCTTCCAAAGTCAGGATAAGACACAAATTGGTCCCTTGATTTAACAGCCCAGATACATTTTCAGCAAGTCTCCAGAAAATGGGAATTGATATAATAATATTGGTAATGACAGAAAGAGCCAACAGATCGTTTATTATGTGCCAGGCACTATTCTAGTCACTTAAGCAAGTTCCTAGCTAGAAACTACATATCCTTTGGCTATGGGTATGACCATCACTAGGTTGGAGTCAATGGGATGTAAGTGAAAATGGCATGTATATAAATTCTGAATTGTCTCCAACTTGAAGACAAGCTGCTTTTCCTGGACTTTGGCTCTTATTTCCATGAGTAGGACTTTTATGAGCCAGCAACCCAGACTTCAACTTTGTAATCAATGGTGGGGCTACAAGATGAAAGGAATTCAAATTCCTAAAAGTTTGTGGAGCACAGCTACACGCTGTTCTAAATTGGCCTGTTACATTAGAGATAAATAAGCTTCTCTTTGAGATTGTTGGATCTCCTTTTTTTCTAGGAATATAGCATTTACTCAATTAATATGCATAGTTTTCTGAGTTGAAATGATTGTAGCATTAACCAGGCACATGTAGAACTCTAGTTTTATATTCTTTTTTACAATTATAAAAGAGCAAATTTCTTTATTGCATCTGGACAGCTGTTTGCCAATCAGATTGTTGCTCTTACTTCCTTCCTGGACTCCCACCCAAGCTGGAAGAAAAGTGATATTCAAGGTGATATGTGCACAGTAGATGATACATGACGTACGTATTCAATACATTCCAATTATTATCACTATCGGACACTGTTTCACCACTCAATTTCTAGACCAAAGCTACATTTCCCCGTTTTTCCATTAATTCTCAGTCTCTCATTCCGACCATAAAAAGTGGATTACAGTTTGCTCTTATAGCATTCACCAATAAAGGATATTTTGATTCATTAGACGCAGTTTTCTTTCTTTGCTCCTCTGTGCTATGTTGCAAAGAACAACCTTGTGATAAGTTGCTCCCACTTCACTACCAAAAATAAAGTCTTCTTTTAAAATTAAATACTTTCATTTCAACTGTGATAATGCCAAATTTGGCACAAATAATTTACCAATTCAACCTCAAAGTCTCCCCAAAACATTGGATTCAAGAGTGCCTAAAATTCAGGCAACATTCTCCTGGGGAAAGCATTCATATATTAGAAAGACCCTAACAAGCAGGGATCTAGATGCCACCTTTCCCATCTCTACTGCTATCACCACACCCCTACGGTCAGCACTCGGTCCTTCCGTGTCTTTCCTTCCGTGTCTTTCCATAGCTCTTATTGTTAGCATCGTTCATTTGGAACTCAGCATGTGATTATCATTATAGTTGTTTATCTTTTTGAATGCAGGTTCTGTCTCTACATTTTGCTTGTAAGACAGGCACGGCGGCATATAATCTGATGTAGTCCCAGCCTCTAGCACAGCCGCTGCAGGGACAGAGTGTGCTCAATAAGAGTGGACTGGTGATGCTATGTGTAAACACTGTTCTCATGGAGCCCAGTGTTTCCAGGAAGCAGGGCTGGGAAGGGACACTTTTCTCCACTAAACACACATACACACACGCACACACACAGACACATACATATATAAATTATTTAGTGATTACTAAAGGTTAAGGAGGCCACAATTGTGTTTGTTTGTTTGTTTGTTTTTCTGATGAGCCAGTGTTTAAGCTTATGCTGCTCCCCTCAGGACACCTCTTGAATTGTAGTTCTTAGCTTAATAGGCAGTACTTGAATCTGATTATCTCAAGAACAGAAGATCAGAGGACTGATATCTAATAACTGATAAGTATGGGCAGTATTTTACAAGAGTATTAGCATAGATAAAGTTCTCATTTCTATGTTCAGGTGGAAAATATTTGAAAGCTCCTTTTCCCATGTACTTTGCTGATCCGTAATTATCAGGTTTACTAATGTTTATTTATTTTTGTTTACTTTGTAAAAGTTTACTTTATGGTTTTAACTCTGTGAATAATATAGAGAATGATATTAACACAATATATCACAAAGTCTGGAAGGGGAATGTACCAAGATGACATTCCTAACAGATGTCAGTTTTATGTAAATACCATTGTAGAGGCAGAAGTCAGGATAATTCAGGCAAAATAAAAATAAGTCTGCAATTAAAAATCCATCTGAAAGTCACTTTTTCCTTTTACTGTAGTTGTTCGGAACAGTCTTTAATTTCATAATTCATCAGAAAGTCAATCTAGGAAAATGGTTAAAGAAATAGGCTGTGGACCTGCCTGGATTTGAATCCCAGGTCTCTCACTCACTAGCTGTTAAAACTAGAGCACATCATTTCTCTGCACTTCTATTTCTTCCACTGGCAAAACTGGAGGGGAAGAGCGTCTATCTCACAGGGTAGTTCTGAGGATTGGGTGAATGAACGCATACAAAACACGGAGCACATGGCCTGATGCACGGTAAACAAAGGATATTGGCTATTATTTGGGGATGACAAGTATTCTAGATAAATCAAGTGTTGAAATCTCCATCTGACTTTTCACTTTCTGATGCGAGAATGTCAACCAACATTTTTATCCTATTTGAAGATTTAATTCCCTCTTGTCATCTCCAAGGGAGTTCCACTTTAAGAAGAAAATAACCTAAGTAAAAACGCAGTGGAAGATAGGGAAAAAATCTGCTGTGATTCTTCTTTTTCCAAAAGATTTTAAAAATTATTCATGATTAATATTGCATTGCATTGCCTACATCTTTAGTCTTTAGGAGGACTGAAACAAGGGATAACCCTAGGGTTAATAGTAAAACAGAAAAATGGCCCTGTGTCTCATCGAAGTGTTTTCTCCCCCTCATTAGGGGTCTATCCTGGGTCCTATTGCCACTGTCTCAGAGGTCATCCAAGCTTGAAGAATGCCCACTGAGATGTTAATCTGCTGTGATTTCTTCAACTATAGTTTCATTTTAGTAGAAGACACCTAGAAGGAAAAATGCTGGGCCGGTTTAGTGGGGATCTACTGTTTCATCCACCCATCACATACCATGCTTCTTTCTTATGACAACTGCCTTCTCCCCTAGGCCACCCACTATGTCCTCTATGATCCTGCCTTCTGATCCAGAAGCTGACATTTGTCCTCGGCTAGGCCAATATTCCATCCTTGAGATTTTTAAACTTGGGACAGAGAGAGGCAGAGTAGTTCCTCTTCTGGATTAAAGATGTAAGATATCAAACTTGGGAAGCGTCGGTGGCCACATTTACATCACATGGAGAGAGCTAGCCTACCAGAAGAAAGGGGAATGACACTGATACATACAGACCAGAGACATAAAGAGCCTGGGAAACATCAGAGATGCTGATTCCACAAGACTTATTTTCAGGGGTGGTAAGGAAGGGACGCCAAGCAGTTTTCCCGCCCTTCCCACAGCTGTTTTTAGCTCTTCTTTGGAGTCCAGAAGACACCTCCATGCTGCCCTTCAGAATCCTCCTGACCTAATTTCTTTTGCCAGCCATACTGTGGCTACTGGTTCAATGCAGGTTTCTATCAACTTCTTGAAGCTGCATTTCAACAGCGTCTCACAGAAGGCTAAAACCCTACGTCTCTTTTCCTACTTGGGAACTTGTGTGACGCCACAGTGTGGGAAATGCTCCCTATTCCTATATGCACAATATGGAAGTCCAAGGGACTCGGTGCTCGTGGAGCCACCATTGACCAGTGGAAGTCAATGGATAAATGCTTTCGCCTTTTGTCCCCAGGTGTATTTCATAAGGGTCTCAGAGAGGCTGAGCACCAGTCACCCAATCCCCTGGTGCAATTAGGGTGGCCAACTTTAATAACTGTTCCTTGAATTCGCTTTTCCTCCTTCCTTGTTTCTCTCCCTCAGGCCCCATACCCCTGTTCCCTAACATCATATTCCCAGATAAATTCTAAGGAATCCTTTGTGTCAGGCCCTGCTTTTGAGGGACCCAGGCTAAGACAGCCAGGATTCTTTCAGCAAATTTCCTTCGGGTTAGATTTCAGTCATAACTAATTGGAATGAGTTTAAAAAAGACTTGATTTCTAGTCACAGTTAAATAGCTAACACACTAACTGTGACTTTGGACACATTGAATGGTCTGTACCTCGGTTTATGCATCTATAAAATGGTAGAATTGGGCTCATTTCTAAGATTCCTTTCATCTCTAAGATTCTATGATTTGAAGAAAAAGCTTCATGTCTCAGAGAAATGAATCTCTAGTGGTGGCAATGCAGACACTGGGACAGTCAGTCCCTCCTGTGTTTCTGGTCCCCCAGTGTTTCTGGTCCCCCAGTATTCACGTTCCTGCAACACCATGTCAGAACAAGCCCTTGATTTTCATGTGGCCCCTAATCTAGGACATCAGGGAGGAACTGGTGATGGTGGTTACATGTGCGAGCGGAGTTTATAAATTATTTCCCCAGTCTATCTGAATCTCTCAAGCTGCTACAAGAGAATCTTTGGATTATTCTTGGTGTAATATTAATTATATTCTCATGAAAAAAAATTCTATGAGAAGTTCTTGGAAGTCTCTTTCATCAGTGAAACCCTGAGTCTCATAGGATTCTGGAACACTCCTGCAGCTTCTCTTGGTTTCAAGATTCTCAAACTTGAGATTTGGACTTCAGTGCATTTCTGTCTTCCTCTACACCATACGTCAGACTCTTTCCCTGGGGCCTTCAGTTAATCAAGTGCACACATTCCCTGGTGACTCCTGGCTAGGTATTCAAGGCACCTCTGTCATCTTTTTTTTTTTTTTTTTTTTGCGGTACGCGGGCCTCTCACAGCCGTGGCCTCTCCCGTTGCGGAGCACAGGCTCCGGACACGCAGGCTCAGCGGCCATGGCTCACGGGCCCAGCCGCTCTGCGGCATGTGGGATCTTCCCGGACTGGGGCACGGACCCGTGTCCCCCGCATCGGCAGGCGGACTCTCAACCACTGCACCACCAGGGAAGCCCCACCTCTCGGAGCGGCTGGGCCCGTGAGCCATGGCCGCTGAGCCTGCGTGTCCGAAGCCTGTGCTCCGCAACGGGAGAGGCCGCGGCTGTGAGAGGCCCGCGTACCACACAAAAAAAAACAAAAACAAAACAAAAAAACCCTCTGTACTGTGAACTAACATCTGAAATCCTTGTCTTTGGTGAGGCCTGGTCGCTCTTCCAATTCTTCCTTCCACTTCGATAGCTCTCCAAAGATATGACTGGGGGAGCAGAGAGTGCAAACATTTATATGGTTAAAACAAAACAAAACTAATTTTAAAAATCCTCACATCTGTTGTAGGAAAAATACAGATTAATGACCTAAAGAAATCAAAATAACTGGAGACATCACCAAGGGCAAAGTCCTAATACCCCAAGCCATTTTGAAGACTGAGAGTACTTGAGAAACAGTGAGAATTGAGACAGCAAAATCACAGCAAGGAGCTGCAGTGAGGCAGTGGAGGGCACATTTAGCTCCACCTACTGCACGTGGTCAGAGGAAAGGGGAGACACAGGAACGTTTAACAGTAGGACAGAGAGAATGACTTCAGAGTAAACAGTGTCTAGATGATCCACGTGTCTGGACAGCAATGAATCCCAGACGTGTTGTCTGATCCACCTAAGACCAGAGAGGTTTATAAAATCCTGCTCACTTAGTGGCATTGAGAAGGCAGTGATTTGTGGCAAAAATTTTTTGTGGAGCTCATTTTATTAAAAGTATACTACGTTACCAAGTTTTGCATGAATTTGTACAGTAGAAAATAAAAACAGAAATGACCAGTGCATTTTAAATGCTGTCGAGAAATGTGTTTGCTTTAGAAACTAATCACAAAAACAGAGACAAAGACATTTTTTGCAAAGCATCTGTCAGCTCTGATTTTTTTAAAAATGGCTTTGGGATTTAGAAGAAGATCAAAGGAAAATGCAATCGAAGCTGCTGCTATACATGGCCCATGCTGGCTTTCCCAATAGGCAAACTGGTCACAGGTCTCAACAGAGGAAGGAGGTAGGGAACAAAATCAGAAAGAGGCAGGTTCCTCTTTGGTAAATGTATCCAGAACTTTGCAAACTGGAAAGCATCTAGAAGGAAACTATTTTCATTTCCACATCACTTTAAGTAGTATCCTTTTGAAAACTAAGCTTTTATTTTGAACTGTATATGAACATGGGGGGAGGGCCAGGGTCTCCACTGGTGGCTTCTGTGAGGCCCTTCCCAGGGCCAATAAGGAATCCCAATGGACATAGTGAAATCTCTGAACTGGAGACAAGATGGGATCAAAGTGGCTCGAACCCAACCCCATACCCAATTCTGCCCAAGCTAGCATTGCCTCGAAAAACAAGCGAGGGCCCCACTTTCTAAAACGTTACTTTTTAGTGTTTCTGCTCCTTCCTTTCTTCCTCTCTTCCTTCCATCCTCCTATCCTCCCTCCCTCCCTCTCTGTATTTCTCTCTTTTTCCTTCTTTCTTTTTTAATCGTGGTAAGAACATTTAACATGACTTCCACCCTCTGACATTTTAAGTGTGTAATATAGTGTTGTTAACTGTAGGCACAAGGTGGTACAGCAAACCTCTAGAATTTACTTATCTTGCATCACAAACTTCATGTCCATTGCACAGCAACTCCCTACTACATTTTCTTTTTTTTTAATGTTTTTTATTGGGGTATAGTTGCTTTACAATGTTGTGTTAGTTTCTGCTCAGATGGCCAAGAGGCACATGAAAAGATGCTCAACATCACTAATTATTAGAGAAATGCCAATCAAAACTACAATGAGGTATCACCTCACACCAGTCAGAATGGCCATCTTCAAAAAAATCTACAAACAAGAAATGCTGGAGAGGGTGTGGAGAAAAGGGAACCCTCTTGCACTGTTGGTGGGAATGTAAATTGATACAGCCACTATGGAGAACAGTATGGAGGTTCCTTAGAAAACTAAAAATAGGGCTTCCCTGGTGGCGCAGTGGTTGAGAGTCTGCCTGCCGATGCAGGGGACGTGGGTTCGTGCCCTGGTCCGGGAAGATCCCACATGCCGCAGAGCGGCTGGGCCTGTGAGCATGGCCGCTGAGCCTGCGCGTCCGGAGCCTGTGCTCCGCAACGGGAGAGGCCACAGCAGTGAGATGCCCGCGTACCGCAAAAAAACCCCCCACAAAAACCTAAAAATAGAACTACCATATGATCCAGCAATCCCACTCCTGGGCATATACCTAGAGGAAATACATTACATTTTGATAGTTTACAGTAGGTGGTAAAAACTGAGAGTCGTTTCCTATTGAAATATTTTCTGAGATTATGGGACCAAAAAAAGTTTCTATATCTAAAAACAACTGAGGACTTGATCATTCCTTGCCGTAATATTCATAGACATAGAAACTAAAAATTAACCAATTATGGGAACTTGATGACTCAATACATTTTTTTTCCCATTTGCCTCTATTACCATATTCCCACACAAAAATTTTTCAAGTAATCTCTTCCCTTTATGGAAACAACTGGTGGATTGTATCCTGAGATACATCCTAAGGTCTTCCTCTTTTCCTATGGAACACTAGGCATTTCCCCTCAGGAGAAAGAATGCTGGGACTGGTGTATCTAATCCAGGATGACTAATCCTGCACTCTTACTGCTGACTTTAGTTCCCAAGAAATCCTTTTATGTGTTGGTTTGGAGAAACTCTGACTGTCTCACTCCTCTTGGTGATTGCTCTCTTGACTTCCTGTTGAGTTACACATTGGCTATAAATTGCCCCACACCAGAAAGGGGATCTTTTAAAACAGGAATTTTCCTTTAAGTTATTGAAATAATTACAGGAAATGGTTAAAAGGTATTAATAACATTTCAGAGGAGTTTACACCACGTACTCTGCAAAACAAATGGTCATTCCAAAGGCCAAAAGATGGAGTACTAAAATTCCAATGGCGTTCTGGTATGGAACTAAATCCTCTGAGAAACAAGGGGACTGGCTTACTCTACAGCCCACAAAATTTATCACACTCCAGGGTGTAAAGCAAGGCAAAGAACTTTATTTTCCGGGTTATGTATTTCGGTAAATATGTCTCTGTCCCTAAAAGGATATTAGTTTTAAAGGCGCTGAACACTTTAAGTTCCCGAAGACTCTGACATTTCGAGGTGACTGCAACTTGCCCACACAGGCAGAACAAAATCTCTATTTTCCACAGAATTTTAAATCTGTTACTTCATCTTACATTAACAGCACTTGTAATAACATTTATAAAGTGAACATATAGATGTTACAATACTAAAAAGACTCGTGTCTCTCATTTCCTTTTCTTTCTTATTGGGCAGAGCAGGGGATTTAAAGAAGTAAGAAATGAGGTGCCTCTTGAAAGAAATTTGATTAAAATAAGCCTTGGGATTCTGTTTATGTTATAGGCTTCCCCCCCACCCCACCCCTTGCTTCACTGTCAATTCAGAAACTTGGCTGTGAGGAAAAGGTTGTTAAACATTAAAGAATCCATCCGGATTTTTTGAAAGCCCCTGCTGTCATGGTTCAGCCACTCAATTTGAATCTTGTCTGATATGATTCCTGAGAAGCCAGGCGAGAGTTGGCTGGAGAGAAGTGACCAAGCAGTTCAGCCGTTCTCAGCTCCGCTAGAGGACCAAAGCGAACAGCAGCAGGACTCCTCTCCTGCCATTCAGAATTGAGGTGGGACCACCTGGGGTTTCCAGTTTTAGAATATAACTCTTTGGGCAATTAGAAAATCTCTGAGCATCCGTCTCCCCTGGCATTTAGGAAAATTAATAATATTAAGCATTTCTAAAATAAGAAGTGGGTTATAAGATAGGCCAATGTACCACTAGCATAATTTGCTCCGTTACCTTTTCCCCAAAGGAGCCTCATCAAGGTACAGTCCTACAGCATTAATGCTTCTGAGCTCATAGCCCTGGAATATCTATTTCCCACAGATTCAAGACAATGAAACTTCATTATCATGCCCCCTTATTTAACTCCAATGCCCAGGACAATGATTTGTTTTAATGTCCCAGTCTAAACCTCCTGCAGCAATATTTTTTCAGGTAATAGCTTCCATTCATAATGCTAACAGCTCTTGAATTCTCCAGTCAATTTGGCTGTTACGAGCCTCTCTTTTCTTTGACTTCCTAAGCTTTACACCTTGCCATATGCAGTCCAAACTAAATTAAAAAAAAAAAGCACAAATTTTACATGTGGCATTTGGGATGATTAGATAATTCTAAAATCAACCGGAGATTTGTTCCCAAGGTACATATATCTCTTCTGAGTTCTCCATAAACAAGAATGAAAGAACATTTTTAAAGTTCCCCAAAATTTAAGTAAAATTCTTATCAACGATTAATAAGATTTTCAGTTCCTGGAAAGAAAGTTACTTATTTATCGTTTCAAAACCCTTAAGCTTCTCAACCAGGTTCCTTTACAACCTGAAATTTATAGAAGACAAAGCCTAAAATCCTTTCCTGTTCTAGATCAGATAACCTTATATGTGCTTAATTTGTGCTATATAACAGCATAGTAAAATAGAATGACTTTGAGGTACAAAGTTAGAATGACCGACCTGGTTTTAATTCTCAAATCATTACTTACAAGCTCTTTGTCCTTGGGAAATTTTTCTCATCTGAAAAATGGGGTAACAATACTACCTAACTCACAATGTTGCTGTAAAGATTAAAGATTTTAACAGGCATTTTTAGTTGTATCTCTGGAATTCATTTATCATTTCCCCCTGGCCAATGCATTAATTTCCATGTAGGGCCTTTGTGATTCCAGGCAACATGATCCTACCCTCTGGCATGCAATCTAAACTAAGCAATCAACATACCTACCCTCTGGCCACAGAGATAGTTTCATGATGTTTTGAACCAGGGTGAATCTCAGGACTTTTGTTGACTATGTCACTACAAATAAACTCTTTTTCCAGCTAGACAAGAAACAGAAAATACGTAGCTTTGAGTACTTTGGACAAGCATCTTAGGACCATGTGGGAACCAACAGAAGGGTTGAATGGTCAAGCTCATCATCACCTGATGCCAACCCAACGTCTGGACTGTCTGGGTACATAACCCAATAACTCCCCCTTGTTTAAGTGCGTTTGAGGAAGGTTTACTACTACTACTATTATTATTAACCTATATTGTAAACACATATGGGAAACAATTAAATGTGACTTTGTGTTGTTCCTCTAGTCCCTGTATGTAGTATTTAGTGGGTGAACATCCTCCCCCCACAGCACTTTGTGAAGACTCCAGAAGCCCCCTGGTTGCTCTGCTCACACTCAGGCAATAGAAAATTCTACAGTCATTTTGAGTCATAAAACAGTGTCACTTGAGAAATGTAGAGTCTCAAACGAGAGGAAAACAATCAAGAGAATGAGTGGAATGGCTCTTACTTGGCTGCTGGGTGGTAAAGTAGTGTTCTGTCCTTCTGCTCTTTTGGGCCAGTCATATGTATTAATAGAAAGTGGACACATCTGTGCGTTCTTCATCAGGCCCCACTGGCCCTCCCTGGCCACAGCGTTCATGACCACGAAAGGCATGTTTCCTTGGGCTCACCTTTCTCTATTCCTCATCAGCTTCTGTTTCCCTGACCATCCACACCACAGAGCTTTCTCGGTCAGTATTCCATCACCCTGTGACAGGAGCCTGATTGACCCTATTCGAAATAACTTTTTAATGTTATAAAATCACCCACAAATATGCAAAAGTTGTAAAACTATTAACTCATATTTGAAAACATTCGTTTGCCACTGATTTTTATTTTTTTAAATCATGAAGACAGTTAAACATCAGTGCAAGTCTAAATGGCCTGAAAATTAAGGAGAAAAAAACAAACAAAAAACAAAGATTAAGAGAACAGGTAACTAAAACTAAAAACAGACCAAACTGCTTCAAGACCCACGGAATGTGGCAAATCTGCTCCCATGGTTCACCCAAATTAGCAGTACATGAAAAAACTGATAGCTGGGAATATTCATTTTTAACCAGATTGAAGTTTCAATTTGCTTTCGATGAAATCCCCTGGCACAACCTGTGAGATGGCTGTGTTCCTAGGTCCTCCACCTATGCCCTTCCCACTTCACAAAGCTCCTGCTGTAGCTGTACCCTCCCTAGAGACATTCCTTCCTCTGGACCACTACTTATACAAGTAGCTATGGAAGCCCTGGTTATTCCCCGAAACGTACGGTGCTGCTTACACGCAAACTTTCAGCAAAGTACTGTTATCATTCTATCTCAAATTTCTCCAGTCCAACAGCTAAAATTTTCAACTGCCAAAATCAATACTGCTTTGATTCTACTTGGGTATCAGGTTATTTCTGAAGTGTATTTTAAATTTTTTCCTGAGGTACCATGACCTTCTTCTGGACACCAAAATGTGGCATCTTGGCTCACATCTATTTTCATCATGTAGCTTGGTGGATGTTAGCTGCGGACCCAGAACCTAAAACATCCATGGTGGTAGGAACATAAAACCTACCAGCTCCCTTATTTCTCTGGTCCTATTGTGGTACAGAAACAGAAGTAAGAAAAGTATGGTCAATATTCTTAATTATTTGTCATGAATGAATAATCAATCCAAGTAAAATATTCATTCCTCTACCTCTCAATTTTAAGTAATTAGAATTTTGGGTAGAGTGCCAATGTGTATTTAGATGTTCCAATGGTGATTCCTTTCTAATCACAAGTCAGTATAATTTTCTTGGCCAAAGGACTAAGGAGGAAAGGAAACTAAGTGCTTGTTCTCCCCAGGGATTTTATATTCTTAGAAATACCCTTGCTGAAGTCTTACTATTTATTATTGCCCTGCACTTTGTAGACCACCTAGTACCTCTCTCCCACGGCTCCCATCTCACCAGGAGAAGGGTTCTCAAAGAAATATCCATGAAATCTCAGGGCATTCTGAAGCCATCCTTCCCCTCTCCCTGTTCTCCATGCATCAGCATTCATACTCCCTTGGCAGATTTCACAAAAGGCTGCACACCAGGAGAGGGAAAGGTAATGATGTGTGTTTGTCTTATGGGTGTGCTCACATTTCAAACTTGTCTACAATTCCAACAAATGAAAGGAGTTGTTAAACCATAACAAAAGCTAAATAAAAAGAAATGTTAAACTGTAAAATGAATAAAAACTGTCATTAGGTGTAACCTAAACAGTCTGTGTGTGGTTTCTGGGAATGACAAGTAAACAATAAACATTAAATGTTGTCAAGTAGCTTCCACAAAAAGTGTTTCCATACATGTGCAAATAGGGAGATGTGCAGTTGCCAGCGCCCGATCCCAGGAGCTTTGTGGGCAATCACATGGGCATTGAGTAGAAAGCCCCCCATCTGCCAGATTTGCCTTTTTTCCTCCAGTAAAGTTGACAGGAATTCTCTCCCTCTAATTGAATATCCAGTGGCCCTTTACTCTCTTTTTGGCCGCTTACTTAACAGAGCTCTTGAAATAGTTGTTGGAAAAACGAGTCCCCTTTTAGATTATTTTAGAGGCAGACTTTTTTAAAGCTGAAGAATGCAGTACCAGCATTCATAGCATGTATTCATAATAAAAACGGAACTCTCTTTCCACTTTACAGTGACAAGGTCATGCAAAAATAAATACCTGGGTGATTTCTTATTTTTTCCTTTCCGTGAATCAGAAGCCCCAAACTCTAATGCCCACCACGACCAGGCAATAAATGAGTGCAGGGCTGGCTGCAAGGTGAGTGTAAACCACGGTGTAGGGAGGGAGGCTTAACATAGTGAAAAGTGTACATTGGTCCCAAGGGTACAACCTTCTCCAGCCTGTAAAATCTGTGCTGCCTAAACAACGCATTCTCCAGGCTGAATTCCGCCCACAGACTAGATATAGCAGGCCATTTCATATTTCAATGGAAATAAAAACAAAAATAAACAAATGGGACCTAATGAAACTCGATGTAATTAAATTAAAATGAATCAGAAGAGCTTAAGAAAGCCATAGTCTACCAACCAGAGTCTTGGTTAAAAGTCCAAGTCAGGAACATGTTAATGGAAATAAATCTTCCTACTTTCCACTCCCCCTCCCCAAATAAAGCAAACACCAATGGATCATAAAATCACTAAGAGTTTGGCTGACAAAACCACATATTTGAACAATTATTCTATCATTTAGTTGTGACCTTTACAGTAACTCCAATTATATGTTGCTTCCTTGCACTAGTCATTTTGATTTAAAAAAAACAAACAGAATTTTGCTAAGGATAAAGAAAATAATAATAACCTACATACATTGTACAGTTTGAACATCTGGGCTGGTAAGAAACTTTTCCAGCTTCATGTTGTAGTGAATGTAATATTCATTTGCTTCACAAGGAATCAAATGGGAAACAATGTCTTTGTCAAAAGCTAAGCATTCTGCATTGACTTTAGCTGTTTACACTGATCTTAGCACCAGATACTAGCAAATGTAACCTCAGTGCCCAGGTCTAAAGATATATGTTTTCCAAATGAAGAAGCAGCGGGTTATAACAACCTCGTTTTCCGTAACAGGTCACAGTCCATTCATATATTATCTATTTTCATTATAATGATTGGTTATTATCATGATCTCTGAAGATGGTTATTATCTACATTGACAAGGAAACTGAGGCTCAAGGGAGGTCAAATGACTTGTGGTAGAGAAGGCTGTGAAACTCTCAGCTACACAGGTTTTTATTTTCCTTAAATGATATTGATTGCTTAAGTTTGAAGGAAAAATACTGTGCTATAGTTCTTCAATGTTTGGGTTCCCTTTTTTTTTTTTTTTTTTTTTGCGGTATGTGGGCCTCTCACTGTTGTGGCCTCTCCCATTGCGGAGCACAGGCTCCAGACGCACAGGCTCAGCGGCCATGGCTCACGGGCCCAGCCGCTCCGCGGCATGTGGGATCTTCCCGGACCGGGGCACGAACCCGTGTCCCCTGCATCGGCAGGCAGACTCTCAACCACTGCGCCACCAGGGAAGCCCGGGTTCCCAATTTTTTGTTAACGTTATTTATAAATAAAAAGTTGTGGTCGCTGTCACTGCAGCAAGCTCAGACCCGTGTAGAAACACTTTGATCTCATCATCCCTTGTACTGCTTCCTTAAATTTAAACATAACACAACCAGTGAGTCGAGAGAAATGCTGCTTTCTGTTTTCTTATGCCCCTTTGGCAGACTACAGTCAGTAGTTATGAAGGAGAGGGTAGTAACTGTTGAGGAGAGAGGAAAATGGAGGCTGGTGGCTTCCTTCCCCCCACCCCCTCCCCACATGGATCAGAGAGGGCTTTCTCAGGCATTCTCCTCCCCAGTGGCCCCTGGAATCCCTTTGTGTTTGGGTCTTGATTTGAGGGGTCATTTCTTCAGGCAGCCCATTAGGGAATGTGAAACCAGGGATGTCCTATAGGATGTTATCATAGTGTCAAGTGGCACTTGGCTGGTAGAATATGGTTATTATCATTTTGTATCTTGCCATGGGCTGATAAACCTCTCCGAGCCTTCTCGTGGAAAAAAAAAAAAAAAAAAATTCTAGCGTTGGCTAACTGTGAATTTGGGTAAATACCTGTTGAAGTTGGCCCAGCAGAGTCTGTGCAGATTGATGGAAAAGTGACTGATTGTCAGAGAAGCTGTCAGCCCCTTCCCACCCCTTCCCAGGGGTTCAGGTATATAGTACAATAATAGGAGTGATAACTGCCAAAGGTTGTGAACTCCTTATGGCAAAATCCTTGTACTTCAGATGTTGGCCTGAAAAAAAACTGCAACCATGCTCATGGAGGGCCCTAAAGATTTAGATTCTAACATCTCTACTTTCTGACCACTGTTTTCTTTGCCCTGTCATTGCTCATTTTTTAATAAAATCCTGACCTTGGGTCTAATTGTCAGCCTTCATGCCCTCAAAGTTGAGGCAGCCAACTGCTGATGGAGAGAGCCACACAACGGCAAAGACTAGTGCCACCAAAAAGCCATAATTTCTGACTAACTGGGACCTTAACAATGCTTCGTGATCTTCTTATTCTTCTAGTCAATGCTCTCTCTTATGCCTTTTGGTGATTATTCAAACCATCTCCACTTTCCTTAACCCTTTCTCTTTACTCTTCATAATCTACTTAAGAAAGACAGTAGAAGTTTCCAAGCAAGAACTCCACCAGTGTGAGGACAGGTCAGTGGTCAAGTACTCAAGTACTTGTACCTTCTAGGGAAGGTAACATAGCCATCCTCTCCTTCTACACTTGTCAATCCCTTCCCCAGGGCCTTGAGTCTGGAGTCTGGGCTTGTGCTAGCTGTCGGATGTGAACTCTACCCTTGGCTGCCAAACAGGAAATGCTGCCCTTCATCTCAGGAAAAAGAGAGTAGACTCTCTATCTGAATTCTCAACCCCTTCTTCCTTTTTTCTCCCCAAGAACTTTTCTCTACTAGTGATGTCTTCTCCTTACTACAGGCTCTTTTCCAAAATAACTGAAATATGCTCAGTTTTCTCTGTTATTAACAGAAAAAAAAAAAAAAAGCCCTTCTTTGGCAATATAAAGATGGCCACAAACCCTGTCCCTCTTTATTCACTGAGTCCCACTAGCCCTACTTCATTAGTTGCTTTAGGTTTCAACCCAATCTGCCCTTCTTCATTGTAACTACATCTCATCATCATTTCTACCTCAATTACTGCCTATAATCTTGCCTCTAAACTTGTCCTCCAGATTTGCCTCTCTCTAATACATTCTTTGCCTTCTAATGAAAATAATACTTTCAACTAAAAATAAGGTCGTATCACTCCCTTTTTTAGAAACCCATTAATGACACCCCATTGCCCGCAGAATAAAGACCAAATGTCTCAGCATGCCAAACCAGTTTTTCATCCTATAACCTCTGCTTATTTTACTTACCCCATCCCTCACCAGTCCACCCTCACTTTGGCTTCAGTTGGACTCAGCCGATTGCAGCTTCCTGAACATACCATGTTCTCTTTGCTTCAGGGCCTCTGTACTTGCAGTTCACTCTGCCTAAATGCCCCTTTGTCCTCCCAACCTGTCTAGTCCCAACTTCTCTTTCTGTTCTCTCTTTAAACCTCACTTCCTCTTGGAAGGCGTCCCTGACTTCCTATGACTCAGTTAGCTACCCTATGTTCTCCCATAATACCCTATTGGTACCTTTATCTTCTCCAAAGAGATATTACACAACATTGCAATTGCCTGTCAACTCTCCCATGTCCCTATTAGACTATGAACTCCTTGAGGGCATGGAAAGTGACTTGTGTATTATTATATCCCTAGTGTCCTGAATGGTGCCGAGCACCTAGCAAGTGCTCAAAATATTGGTTGATTTGAATTGAATTTCTTGTCTGGAGATCTGGGCCTAGTATATTATGTGCTGCATGTCTTCTTGGCCTCTGTGTCTGAGTCCCTTTCCTTATAACCAGCTTAGGAAGATGGTCTCTGGGAGTGAGTCTATGCCTCAACCTTGTCAGTTTCTTTCTCTGAGTCTTGGACCTTAACCAACATTACCATTCTGGTAGCTAGAGCCATACTTCCTACCAACAAACTTTTTTGGTATTAACTACTGGCTTCAGCATATCCAAGGCAGTTTAGGATGGTGGAATTATGGGCTGTGCACAAAAACAAACTTGGATGTTAATCCCATTCTAGCATTGGCTAACTCTGTGAATTTGGGTAAATACCTTAGCTTCTCTGAGCCTCAATTTCTTCCCATGTAAAATAGGGTAAGAGCATTTATAAATTGTTGTGAAAGTAAAAGGAGTTTATTACATTCTCTGCCTAATTCAAAGGTTCAATAAATACTAATTTCCTTTATCTTTGACCTTCCTTCATCTGTATTCTTTTAGGTAATATATGCTGTCCTAAAGAGATACACCACACTTTTGTTTAAATTCCCAGATTTTTCATACCAAACTGGGTCTGACAAGTTTACACCCTGACTCAGTAAGTGGGTCTAGACTAGGTCCTGATCTGACCCTCAAAATTCTTGGTTCTACAATATTCAGTAAATACAGAATTGAGTTTAACTAAGGTATGTGTTCAATAAAACTTACTGTCAACATTCAAATCAAAGAGAGTGAAAATATTTTTGCTTGTTGGCATTCTCTACTATATCAGTCAGGAATGCATTCTTTCACAAACAGAAAATCTGACTATTATGACTTAAATAAATGAAGGCTTATTTTTCTTAAGTAAAAAGAAGTTCAAAGTTAGATAGTGCTAGGCTGGGGTAGCTACTTCACATTGAGTTAACACTCCCTACAGGATTCCAAGTCATCTCTGTCCTGCTCTGCTGTGCTCAGCATACTGTTCTTGTGCTGGTCAATTCACGATTGCAAGCAGCTGTCGTATTCAAGGTGCCACAAGCATGTACTGAGCAGAAAGAGGGGAAAGGAACAAATGGAGAGCTGAAGAGATCACAGAAACCTCTCACCAAAGCGACTTCCACTAATATCTCACTGGCCTCCTCTGACTTGAGCACCCATAATGTGAAGTGAAGGTGGCCAAGATGTACATTCATTGCTGGTGAGAATGCAAAATGGTACAGTCCCTTTGGAAGACAGTTTGTCAGGTTCTTAGGAAACTAAACATAGTCCTACCATATGATCTAGCAATTGTGCTCCTTGGTATTTACCCAGAAGAGTTGAAAACTTATGTCTACACAAAACCTTGCACACAGTCGTTTACAGCAGCTTTATTCATAATTGTCAAAACTTGGAAGCAACAAAGATGTCCTTCAGTAGGTGAATGAATAAATGCATTGTGGTACTTCCAGACAATGAAATATTTTTCAGTGCTAAAAAGAAGTAAGCTTCTCTATTCCTGCCCTGCAAGTAGGTTCATCTGTAACATTTTTCTAGCTTCCACATATGTGCATTGACATACAATATTTGGGGCTTCCTGGTGGTGCAGTGGTTGAGAGTCCGCCTGCTGATGCGGGGGACACGGGTTCATGCCCCGGTCCAGGAGGATCCCATGTGCCGCAGAGCGGCTGGGCCCGTGAGCCATGGCCGCTGAGTCTGCGTGTCCAGAGCCTGTGCTCAACATACAATATTTGTTTTTCTCTTTCTGACTTATTTTACTCTGAATGACAAACTCTAGGTCCATCCATGCAGACATAGAGAACAGACGTGTGGACACGGTGGGGGTGGGGATGAATTGGGAGATCGGGATTGATGTATGTGCACTGCCATGTGTAAAACAAATAGCTAGTGGGAACCTGCTGTATAGCGCAGGGAGCTCAGCTCTGTGCTCTGTGGTGACATAGATGGGTGGGATGGGGGGAAGGGGTGGGAAGGAGGTCCAAGAGGGAGGGGATATATGTATACATATAGCTGATTCACTTCATTGTACAGCAGAAACTAACCCAACACTGTAAAGCAACTATACCCCAATAATATATATATATATATATATATATATATATATCAAAAAAAGTAAAAAATAAAATAAAAAGAAGTAAGCTATCAAGGCTTGATAAGACATGGTAGTACTAAGTGAAAAGAAGCCAATCAGAACATGCTACCTACTGTATGATTCCAACTATATGACCTTCTGGAAAAGACAAAACTATTGAGACAGTAAAAAGATCAGTGGTTAACAAGGGAGAGGAGAGGGATCGGGATGAATAGGAGGAGCACAGAGAATCTTTAGGGCAGTGAAACTATTTTGCATGATACCATAATGAGGGATACATGTCATTATACATTTGTCCAAACCCATAGAATGTACAACACCAAGCTTGAATAGCAGTATAAACTATGGACTTTGTTTGATTACGATGTGTCACTGTAGTTTCATCAGTTATAACAAAGGTACCACTCTTGCGGGAAATGTTGATAATGGGGGAAGCTATGCATATGTGGGAGTGGCAGTTTATGGGGACTCTTTGTACATTCCCCTCAACATTGCTATGAACCTAATACTGCTCTAAAAGAATAAAGTCTAAATTAAAAAAAAAAAAGACAACCCAATTGAAAATGCACAAAGGATGGGAATAGACATTGACCATTTCCAAAGAAGATTTGCAAATGGTTAATAAGCACCTAAAAAGATGCTCAACATCATTAATTACTGGGGAAATACAAATTAAAGTCACAATGAAATACCACTTCACACCCACTGGTATGGCTATGATTAAAAAGAGAGACAGTAACAAGTTCTGGTGAGGATGCAGAGAAATTGGAAGACTTGCACATTACTAGTAGGGATGAAAAATGAGGCAGACACTTTGGAAGACAATGAACAGTTCCTCAAAACATTAAATAGAGTTATCATATGACCCATCAATTCCACTCTTAGCTATATACCCAGGAGAAATGAAAACATGTCTGTACAAAAACTTGTTCACAACTGTTCATAGCAGCATTATTCATAATACCTAAAAAGTGGAAACAACCCAAATTTTCATCAACTGTTGAATGAACAAAATATGGTATAGCTATACAATGGAATATTATTCAGCAATAAAAAAGAATGAAGTACTAATACTTGCTGCAACATGATTGAACCTTGAAAACATGTTACATCAAAGAAGCTAGATATAAAACGCCACAAATTTGTAGGATTCCATTTATATGAAATGTCCAGAATAGGCAAATTTATAAAGACATAAAGTAGGTTAGTTGTTGTTTAGAACTGAAGGTGAGGGGATGGGGATTGACTGCTAATGGGTATGGGGGTTCTTTTAGGGGATCAGAAATGTTCTAAAATTAGATTATCATGATGATTGCACAACTTGTGACTACTACACTAAAAAATAATGAATTGTACGTGGGTGAATCATCTGTGAATTAAATTTCGATAAAGCTGTTTTTAAAAGAAAATTATGTAATAGGCAGCCTAATAAATGGGTGGACATTACAATTATATTACAGAATAATTAGGGAGTTTAAAAAAACAAAAATGATAGAGTCTAGACTCCTTGCCAAATATTTCTTAGTACATGCTTTGAGAGGAGTCTATATTTTTTGAGTCTTCCCCACTCCCCATTGAAGAAAAATGGCCATGCAAGCTCTCCTATTCTTTTTCTATAGCTGCCATAACAAATTACCATAAACTTTGTGGCTTAAACAAACATAAATGTATCCTCTTTCAGTTCCGTAGGTCAGAAGTCTGTCATAGTTCTCAGTAGGCTCAAATCAATTTTGTGGGCAGAGCTGCAGTTTCCTTTGTAGTCTCTAGGGTAAAGTCTGTTTCCTTGTCTTTTATAGCTTCTTAAGGCTGCCTGAATTCCTTGGCTCATGGTCCCCTTTCTCCATCTTCAAAGCCAGCAATATAGCATCTTTCTGACCCTGCTTCCATCTTCATATCTCTTTCTCTAACCATAGCCAAGAAAGATACTCTGCTCTTAAGGATTTATGTGATTAGATTGGTCCCATCCATATAATCCAGGCTAACCTAACTCTATGTCCTTTTGCTATTAATCACATCTTCAAAGTCCTTTCTGCCATATTAACAACACATCCTTGAGGGGGAACATTATTCTGCCTACCATACTCAACTGCAGATCTGTGTTTTGGAAACTCTTGGACTAGATCCCCAAACTTTAGAATAACATCATAAATGTAGTTGACTACCAAAAGACTTTGGATGCAGTATGAAAAGGGAGAGCTTCAAAGAGTTCTTTAGAGTCAAATATGTCTTTGAGTACCTCACTCAACAGAATTCATTAAACATTCTTTTAGAAGTTAATTGAAAACTCCACTCCAGGTTGTTGTAAAACACCATAAAAGGGGGAACCTTCAAGATGGCAGAGGAGTAAGACGTGGAGATCACTTTCCTCCCCACAACTACATCAGAAATACACCTACATGTGGAACAACTCCTACAGAACACCTATTGAACGTTGGCAGAAGACCACAGACTTCCCAAAAGGCAAGAAACTCCCCACATACCTGGGTAGGGTAAAAGAAAAAGAAAAAACAGAGACAAAAAAGTAGGGACGGGACCTGCATCTCTGGGAGGGAGCTGTGAAGGAGGAAATGTTTCCACACACTAGGAAGCCCCTTCACTGGTGGAGACAGCTGGTGGGCAGGGGGGAAGCTTTGGAGCCATGGAGGAGAGCTCAGCAATAGAGGTGTAGAGGGCAAAGCAGAGAGATTCCCACTCGGAGGATCAGTGCTGACCAGCACTCACCAGCCTGAGAGGCTTGTCTACTCACCTGCCGGTGGTGGGGGTGGGGGTGGGGGCTGGGAGCTGAGGCTCTGGCTTTGGAGGTCAGATCCCAGGGAGAGGACTGGGGTTGGCTGCGTAAATACAGCCTGAAGGGGACTAGTGCACCACAGCTAGCTGGCAGGGAGTTCAGGAAAAAGTCTGGAACTGCCTAAGATACACGAGACCATTGTTTCGGGGTGCGTGAGGAGAGGAAACTCAGAGCACTGGCTAAGTGAGCTCCAAAGACGGGTGCGAGCCACAGCTATCAGTGTGGACACCAGAGACAGACGTGAAATGCTAAGGCTGCTGCTGCAGCCACCAAGAAGCCTGTGTGCAAGCACAGGTCACTATCCATACCTCCCCTCCTGGGAGCCTGGGCAGCCCGCCATTGCCAGGGTCCCGTGATCCAAGGACAACTTCTCTGGGAGAACACACGGTGCGCCTCAGGCTGTTGCAACGTCACGCTGGCCTCTGCTGCTGCAGGCTCACCCCGCATTCTGTACTCCTCCCTCCCCCCAGGCCTGAGTGAGCCAGAGGCCCCTAATCAGCTGCTACTTTAACCCTGTCCTGTCTGGGTGGGGAACAATTGCCCTCAGGCGACCTACATGCACAAGTGGGGACAAATCCAAAGGTGAACCCCAGGAGCTGTGCGAACAAAGAAGAGAAAGGGAAATCTCTCCCAGCAGCCTCAGGAGAAGTGGATTAAATCTCCACAATAAACTTCATGTACTCTACATCTGTGGAATACCTGAATAGACAACAAATCATCCCAAAACTGAGGTGGTGGACTTTGGGAGCAACTGTAGATTTGGGGTTTGCTTTCTGCATTTAATTTGTTTCTGGTTTTATGTTTATCTTAGTTTAGTATTTAGAGCTTATTATCATTGGTAGCTTTGTTTATTGACTTGGTTGCTCTGCCTTTATATATATATATTTTTTTTTCTTTTCCATTTTCTCTTTTTGTGAGTGTGTATGTGTATGCTCCTTCATGTGATTTTGTCTGTATAGCTTTGCTTTTACCATTTGTCCTAGGGGGTCTGTCTGCTTGTTTTATTTTTATTTTTTTGCTTTTTTTTTTTTTTTAGTATAGTTTTTAGCGCTTGTTATCATTGGTAGATTTCTTTTTTGGTTTGCCTGCTCTCTTCTTTCTTTCTTTCTTTTTTATATTACTTTTTATTTTTTTATTTTTAATTTATTAATATTTTTTATTTCAATAACTTTATTATTTTTTTCTTTCTTTCTTTCTTTTTTTCTCCCTTTTCTTCTGAGCCATGTGGCTGACAGGATCTTGGTGCTCCAGCCGGGTGTCAGGTCTGAGCCTCTTAGGTGGGAGAGCCGAGTTCAGGACATTGGTCCACCAGAGACCTCCTGGCCCCACATGATATCAAACAGCAAAAGCTCTCCCAGAGATCTCCATCTCAATGCTAAGACCCAGCTCCACTCAATGATCAGCAAGCTACAGTGCTGGACACCCTATGCCAAACAACTAGCAAGACAGGAACACAATGCCAACCATTAGCAGAGAGGCTGCCTAAAATCATAATAAGGTCACAGACATCCCAAAACATACCACTGGACATGGTCCTGCCCAGCAGAAAAACAAGATCCAGCCTCAACCAACAGAACACAGGCACCAGTCCCCTCCACCAGGAAGCCTACACAACCCACTGAACCAAACTTACCCACTGGGGGAAGACACAAAAAGCAACGGGAACTATGAACCTCCAGCCTGTGAAAAGCAGACCCCAAACACAGTAAGTTAAGCAAGATGAGAAGACAGAGAAATACACAGCAGATGAAGGAGCAAGGTAAAAACCCACCAGATCAAACAAATGAAAAGGAAATAGGCAGTCTACCTGAAAAAGAATGCAGAGTAATGACAGTAAAGATGATCCAAAATCTTGGAAATAGAATGGAGAAAACAAGAAATGTTTAACAAGGAATTAGAAGAATAAAGGACAAACAAACAATGATGAACAACACAGTAAATGAAATTAAAAATTCTCTAGAAGGAACCAATAGCAGAATAACTGAGGCAGAAGAACAGATAAGTGACCCAGAAGACAAAATAGTGGAAATAACTACTGCAGAGCAGAATAAAGAGAAAAGAATGAAAAGATTGAGAACAGTCTCAGAGACCTCTGGGACAACATTAAACACACCAACATTTGAATTATACGGGTCCCAGAAGACGAAGAGAAAAAGAAAGCATCTGAGAAAATATTTGAAGGGATTATAGTTGAAAAGTTTCCTAATATGGGAAAGGAAATAGACAATAAGGTCGAGGAAGCACAGAGAGTCCCATACAGGATACATCCAAGAAGAAAAACACCAAGACACATATTAATCAAACTATCAAAATTAAATACAAAGAAAAATATTAAAAGCAGCAAGGGAAAAGCAACGAATAACATACAAGGGAATCCCCATAAGGTTAACAGCTGATCTTTTAGCAGAAACTCTGCAGCCAGAAGGGACTGGCAGGACATATTTTAAAGTGATGAAAGGGAAAAACCTACAACAAAGATTACTCTACCCAGCAAGGACCTCATTCAGATTCTATGGAGAAATTAAAACCTTTACAGACAAGCAAAAGTTAAGAGAATTCAGCACCACCAAACCAGCTTTACAACAAATGCTAAAGGAACTTCTCTAGGCAGGAAACACAAGAGAAGGAAAAGACCTACAAAAACAATTAAGAAAACTGTAATAGGAACATACATATCGATAACTACCTGAAATGCAAATGGATTAAATGTTCCAACCAAAAGACATAGACTGGCTGAATGGATACAAAAGAAGACCCATATATATGCTGTCTACAAGAGACCCACTTTAGACGTAGGGACACATACAGACTGAAAGTGAGGAGATGGAAAAAGATATTCCATGCAAATGGAAATCAAAAGAAAGCTGGAGTAGCAATTCTCATATCAGACAAAATAGACTTTAAAATAAAGACTATTACAAGAGACAAAGAAGGACACTACATAATGATCAAGGGATCAATCCAAGAAGAAAATATAACAATTGTAAATATTTATGCACCCAACATAGGAGCACCTCAATACATAAGGCAAATGCTAACAACCATAAAAGGGGAAATTGAGGGCTTCCCTGGTGGCACATTGGTTGAGAGTCCGCCTGCTGATGCAGGGGACACGGGTTCGTGCCCCAGTCCGGGAAGATCCCACATGTCGCAGAACGGCTGGGCCTGTGAGCCATGGCTGCTGAGCCTGCGCATCCAGAGCCTGTGCTCTGCAACGGGAGAGGCCACAACAGGGAGAGGCCCGCATACCGCAAAAAAAAAAAAAAAAAGGGAAATCAACAGTAACACAATCATAGTAGGGGACTTTAACACCCCACTTTCACCAATGGACAGATCATCCAAAATGAAAACAAATAAGGAAACACAAGCTTTAAATGACACATTAAACAAGATGGGCTTAATTGATATTTATAGGACATTCCATCCAAAAACAACAGAATAGAGTTTCTTCTCAAGTGCTCATGGAACGTTCTGAAGCACAGATCATATCTTGGGTCACAAATCAAGCCTTGGTAAATTTAAGAAAATTGAAATCGTACCGATTATCTTTTCCGACCACAGCGCTATGAGACTAGATACCAATTATAGGAAAAAATCTGTAATAAATAAAAACAGATGAAGGGTAAACAATATGCTACTTAATAACCAAGAGGTCACTGAAGACATCAAAGAGGAGATCAAAAAATACCTAGAAACAAATGACAATGAAAACACCATGACCCAAAACCTATAGGTTGCAGCAGAAACAGTTCTAAGAGGGAAGTTTATAGCAATATAATCCTCCCTCAAGAAACAAGAAAAATCTCAAATAAACAACTTAACTGACACATAAAGCAATTAGAGAAAGAAGAAGAAAAATGACAAAAAAAACTCCAAAGTTAGCAGCAGGAAAGAAATCACACAGATCAGATCAGAAATAAATGAAAAAGAAATGAAGGAAACAATAGCAAAGGTCAATAAAATTAAAGCTGGTTCTTTGAGAAGATAAACAAAATTGATAAACCATTAGCCAGACTCATCAAGAAAAAAAGGGAGAAGACTCAAATCAACAGAATTAGAAATGAAAAAGGAGAAGGACCAACTGACACTGCAGAAATACAAAGGATCATGAGAGATTACTCCCAGCAATTTTATGCCAATAAAATTGACACCCTGAAAGAAATGGACAAATTCTTAGAAAAGCACAATCTTCTGAGACTGAACCAGGAAGAAATAGAAAATATAAACAGACCAATCACAAGCACTGAAATAGACACTGTGATTAAAAATCTTCCAACAAACAAAAACCCAGCACCAGATGGCTACACAGGCGAATTCTATCAAACCTTTAGAGAAGACCTAACACCTATCCTTCTCAAACTCTTCCAAAATATAGCAGATGGAGGAACACTCCCAAACTCATTCTACGAGGCCACCATCACCCTGATACCAAAACCAGACAAAAATGTCACAAAAAAAGAAAACTACAGGCCAATATCACTGATATTGATACATAGACACATAGATGCAAAAATCCTCAACAAAATACTAGCAAACAGAATCCAACAGCACATTAAAAGGATCATACACCATAATCAAGTGGGGTTTATTCCAGGAATGCAAAGATTCTTTAATATACCCAAATCAATCAATGTGATAAACCATATTAACAAATTGAAGGTGAAAAACCATATGATCATCTCAATAGATGCAGAGAAAGCTTTTGACAAAATTCAACACCATTTATGATAAAAATCCTCCAGAAAGTAGGTACAGAGGGAACTTACCTCAACATAATAAAGCCCATATATGACAAAACCACAGCCAGCATCATTCTCAATGGTGAAAAACTGAAACCATTTCCACTAAGATCAGGAACAAGACAAGGCTGCCTATCTCACCACTATTATTCAAGATAGTTTTGGAAGTTTCACCCACAACAGTCAGAGAAGAAAAAGAAATAAAAGGAATACAAATCAGAAAAGAAGAAGTAAAGCTGTCACTGATTGCAGATGACATGATACTGTACATAGAGAATCCTAAAGATGCTACCAGAAAACTACTAGAGCTAATCAATGAATTTGGTAAAGTAGCAGGATACAAAATTAATGCACAGAAATGTCTTGCATTCCTATACACTAGTGATGAAAAATCTGAAAGAGAAATTAATGAAACATTACCATTTATCATTGCAACAAAAAGAATAAAATACCTAGGAATAAATCTACGTAAGAAGACAAAAGACCTGTACGCAGAAAAGTATAAGACACTGATGAAAGAAATTAAAGATGATACCAACAGATGGAGAGATATACCATGTTCTTGGATTGGAGGAATCAACATTGTGAGAATGACTCTACTACCCAAAGCAATCTACAGATTCAGTGCAATCCCTATCAAAATACCAATGTCATTTTTCATAGAAGTAGAACAAAAAATTTCACAACTTGTGTGGAAACACAAAAGACCCTGAATCACCAAAGCAATCTTGAGAAAGAAAAATGGAGCTAGAGGAATCAGGCTCCCTGACTTCAGACTAGACTATAAAGCTACAGTAATCAAGATAGTATGGTACTGGCACAAAAACAGAAATATAGATCATGGAACAGGAGAGAAAGCCCAGAGATAAACCCACACACATATCTTTGATAAAGGAGGCAAGAATATACAATGAAGAAAAGACAGCCTCTTCAATAAGTGGTGCTGGGAAAACTGGATGGCTGCATGTAAAAGAATGAAATTAGAACACGTTCTAACACCATATACCAAAATAAACTCAAAATGGATTAAAGACCCAAATGTGAGGCCAGACACTATAAAACTCTTAGAGGAAAACTTAGGCAGAACAATCTATAACATAAATCACAGCAAGATCTTTTGACCCACCTCCTAGAGAAATGGAAATAAAAACAAAAATAAACAAATGGGACCTAATGAAACTTAAAAGCTTTTGCACAGCAAAGGAAACCATAAACAAGACGACCCTCAGAATGGGAGAAAATATTTGCAAATGAAGCAACTGACAAAGGATTAATCTCTAAAATATACAAGCAGCTCATGCAGCTCAGTATCAGAACAACAATCCAATCCAAAAATGGGCAGAAGACCAAAATAGACATTTCTCCAAAGAAGATATACAGATTGCCAACAAACACATGAAAGGATGCTCAACATCACTAAACATTAGAGAAATGCAAATCAAAACTACAATGAGGTATCCCCTCACACCGGTCAGAATGGCCATCATCAAAAATTCTACAGGACCTCCCTGGTGGTGCAGTGGTTGAGAGTCCGCCTGCCAATGCAGGGGACACGGGTTCATGCCCCGTTCCGGGAGGATCCCACATGCCACGGGGGCTAGACCCCGTGAGCCATGGCTGCTGAGCCTCTGCGTCCAGAGCCTGTGCTCTGCAATGCGAGAGGCCACAACAGTGAGAGGCCCGCGTACCACGAAAAAAAAAAAAGTCTACAAACAAGAAATGCTGGAGAGGGTGTGGAGAAAAGGGAACCCTCTTGCACTGTTGGTGGGGGTGTATATTGATACAGCCACTATGGAGAACAGTATGGAGGTTCCTTAAAAAACTAAAAATAGAACTACCATATGACCCAGCAATCCCACTACTGGGCATATACCCTGAGAAAACCATAATTCAAAGAGTCATGTACCACAATGTTCACCGTAGCTCTATTTACAATAGCCAGGACATGGACCTAAGTGTCCATCAACAGATGTATGGATAAAGTTGTGGCACGTATATACAATGGAAAAGAAACAAAATCGAGTTATTTGTAGTGAGATGGATGGACCTAGAGACTGTCATACAGAGTGAAGCAAGTCAGAAAGATAAAAACTAATACCATATGTTAACACATATATATGGAATCTGAAAAAAAAATGGTTCTGAAGAACCTAGGAGGACAGGAATAAAGATGCAGACATAGAGAATGGACTTGAGGACACGGGGAGGGGGAAGGGTAAGCTGGGATGAAGTGAGAGAGTGTAGCTAGTGGGAAGCAGCTACATAGCACAGTGGGATCAGCTCGGTGCTTTGTGACCACCTAGAGGGGTGGGATAGGGAGGGTGTGAGGGAGGGAGACGCAAGAGGGAAGAGATATGGAAACATATGTATAACTGATTCACTTTGTTATAAAGCAGAAACTAACACACCATTGTAAAGCAATTATACTCCAATAAAGGTGTTTAAAAAAACATAAAATAGTTTTATTCATTTAATGGGCCTCTGAATTTGTAGAAATGCTTAGGACACAAATATAGTCTGAACCAAATTTCTGAGACTAGTTGTGATGTAATACAGTGATATAAAATTTCCTCTTATCTAAACATGGGAATATGGCTCCTGTGACCATAGTCCAGCTTACAGTGATTAGTCATCCCTATATCCATGCCTTTTATGTGTCCTTTGAGTCCTCCTGTGAATGAGGCATGTATCAGATAAAACTTTTTTGGTTCCTAAACCATATCCTTTATTTTTTAGCATTTTTTTTGTTGTAGATATTGGATATGAGAAGTGGCCAAGGACACCAGAAATGTCATGAGGGGAGAGAGCCCCATGGAGTAGGAATCATGGAATTACTCTCCATTATTCTTGGAAATTATTCTTTTCAACCCACTTTAGTCATTTCTTGATCAACATGTTCACACATTATGTAATAGAAGGAGATGATATAACTTTATGAAAGAAAAGTTCAAAATTCATAAGACAAGTCCTTTTAAAAAGATCAGGTGTATAATGTTTAATAGACAAATATGGCCATTCTCTTTCCTTCAGCAACTTTCTTCCTGTATAGACAAGACCTGAAAACCACCGTTTTGCTCCCCTTTGTTCCACTATTATAATTTTCATTGTTCATTGGAATTCAATGCTGTCACTGGTAAACAAACACTGATGTCCTAAAAAGTTTACAAACACTGTAAATTGCTATGTGATTGGTTGAGAGTTGTAATGTTCTACATTATTTTGTTCTATCACCCATTAAAATGAAGTAAGACAAAGTTGTCCTCTATCATAGTCAGCCCACTCGATAAGTAAAAGCAAGGAAACGTCAATGTGCACGGCGTGTTCAATGGATATGAACACACAACTAAAGCCTATTTTTCATATAAAGGGTAGAGGCAATAATGTCCTAAAAGGAGATTTGGCTATATTATAAAGAGCTTTGATTTCCAGGGTTAGGAATATAGAGTTTATTTTGTAAATCAGTGGTTTATTACTGTGACTTATTGAGATCATAAGAAACATGGATACTGGCAGAGCTGATAATTAGCTGGTATTTAGAGCCACTCTGTCTTTTTGTAGCCAGTGTCCATGCTGATTGGTCAGCAAAGCAGCTCTGATTTGGTTGGTGTTTTGTCATGTCACTTGTCAGATTCTTTATCACCCCTAAAACCTCGGCCTGTCTCCACGGAGTCTGTTTCCTTTGGTCTGGGTGAGGCTGGGCATTGGATGCTCTAAAAACTCCCAGGTGATTCTAATGTGAAGTTAGGACTGGGAATCACTGTTGTAAATGACTGAAAGCCATTGAAGATTTTCCAATATGACAGTGACATGATGAATACATGCTTTTAAAAGCAACAATTAATCAGGAATGTACTGAGGGAGGGTGCAGATAGTGAGACAGGGAAGTTATTCGTTCATTAATTTGACAAGTAGTTATTTTGTGTAGTTCTGGGCACTGAGATACAATGTCCAGCCAGGGCTGGGGGACTTCTGGGCAGATCATTCTGAAAGGACAATCTAAACCCTCTCCCAGTGATTTCCATGCTAGTTAGCTTTCTGGTTCTTGACAACTTCCATTTCTGACCTTATAAAAAATTTTAAGTGAGCAGAAGACCATGAGGAGAGAGTCAGAGAGGGGAAGGAACATAACCTCACTGTAATATAGTGGGACACCCTTTACTTACTTAAGCATTTATACAGAGCTATTCTCACTAGGTACTAGGCATGGTTTTAAGAACGCTTACATATTAACTCATTCAATCTTCATAACAACCACCTAATATAGACATGATTTTAGTCTCCATTTTAGAGAAGAGAAAATGGAGGTAAAATAGGGGTTAAGGAACCTACATGAGGTGGCACAGCTTGGTAAGTGATGGAGCTGGAATTTGAGACCAGGTAGCCTGGCTTCAGAACCCTGACTCCCATGCAGAATTGAACATGTAGGGTAGAATAATGTTAGAGGGGCATTGAAACACAAATGTAGGAGTTGGTATTTCACCCTAAGAGCAGAGGGAAATCCTTGAATGTTTTGACGTTTGTCTAACATGTTAAAATTAACCTGGCACTGGTGTGTAGAACTGACTAGAGGGGAAACTGTTGCCTATTATTTTTCTCTCTTTTTCCTAAAGTGCAGTTTTCAATGTGTTATGTAGCTGGCAGATGTGAATATGACCCACAATTCTGGTTTAGCTGATGTACTCTGGCTTGTGAATGGCACTTGTCTCCTTGATCCAATGTTTTAAGTTAAACCATGGAAACATAACACAAGTGCAAGGTAGTGATTAGTTGTGTTTACTTTCTCTGTATGGCTTAAAGGACCCCCATTAAAGCTCTGTGGAGGGGGATCTTGCTGCTTGCCGCTCGTGGAGGGCTGTCAGCCTGCCCTCTTCTCGGCATACACAGTGTTATTTTTGCCCAGCTGCCATTGCCTTTTCAAGCTGAGCATGCATGCCACACTTCCATGGGGCAATATGGGCAACCCATGAGGAAAGGTCTTGGTGCCTCCAATTAAAAATTGTTCAGTAAACATCAATTTCAAGCACTCTAAGACTAAAATCAAATCCCTGGTGGGTTGTTGATAGACTTGTTATTAAAGGTTTGCCAAGCTTTAATAAGACTGATAACAAGAAACTGCAAATGTCTTCAAACTATTCTGTAAACATTTGGATAGAATACGGAGTACATGCATTTTACTGATCTGTTCTTTTTAGCTGGTTTTCATGTTACAAAATCAGCAACATATGTAGGCAGATCCAATTGACCTTCAAGCCAGAGTCTGAATACCTTAGGTGTATGTTACCCCATCTCTGACTTTGATCTGCTGTAAGAAAGAGAAATATAATTATTAGCGCATTGTTCTGTGTAGCTGACAGAGCATCTGGTATTTTAGAAATGTTTTGAGATGCCTAAATTGATTTGAAAGTCGGCTGTAAGGGAGCTTGGAAGAGATGCAACATCTTTATAGCATTAGTAGTTAAGAGAAAGCAGAAGCAAGTTTGATCAGCACAAAGTTATAGCTGGGAATAAAATACCTAAGAATGATTAAAGAAAGAATTAATTTAAAAAAATGAAAGCACACAAGCCTCCTTATGAAGGATTAGTCAACTATTCCTGATATGGACAATTTAATTACATTTCCTTATTGCAACATCACCATCCACCTGACTATGGCGACTAAATTTCCATCATGGAATGTTATGTCTGAGTTTCCATTATAAACAGTAATTTTTGAGGTTTAAAATCTCAGTCGTTTCAAATTGCTTCAGATTTTAACTTGACATATGGGCTGTTAGTCCAGCTGCCATTATGTGAAAAAGAAAAAAGTATTTGAAGTCTTTCAAGACAGTTCCAAATAAAAAATAAAAGTATACAATTTTCATGCTTGTTTCCTCAATCTCTAGTCTAAAAGAAATGTGCAGAAGAGTTAGTCTAAAAATGTTTCAATACTGGTTTTGATCCAAATGAATGAAAAATATCTCTATCCATTTGAATGGGGATTTACTGTCATAACAAATATTTGAAAGGGGAGAAGGAGTGCCATATTCTTTCGAAAAAGAAGACAAAAATACCTGGAAAATGTTTAGTTAGAAATGCTGGTTTTGGTCAACTCCCCAGCATCAGAATAGTTCCTAGTATATTTCTAATATAACTAATCATTTCCTTAGGCAATTTTGCATTCATATCTAGAAATTTTAGAAGTAAATTTCAAAAATTTTCCACTAAATTTGAAATGTTAGAATCTCATATATGTGTCATTCTATATGTAATCTTCTTTTTCACTGATAATGAACTTATTGACAAATTGAGGTACATTTCTGATTTGATTATCCTTAAGGACCATTTATTTTCTGTTATGAAAACAACACCAAGTGCCAAATCACAGTGCTTTTGACCTTGCTTTGTAAAGCATTTCCGTATCTGTGGCTGAGAACTTGGTCAACTGCCGGTCGTGTACCTGCGTGTTACCCACATTATGACAGATATAAGTTCAACACTTAATTCTTCTATGGCCACTGTCTGCTTTCCTTTCCCCAGTGTGATTGATGTGTTTTTAGGAAATACAAAGTAATACTGAAACTGATTATTTTCTTTCAAGAAAAACTTCAATATGTAATCTTGCAAGTATTTTTAAAACTGGAAAATCTCTGATGTTGACCTAGGTACTCTACATTTTATACTGTGACAGTACATATCACTTAAAATATACCACTTTACCCATGGGGATATTACTAGTGTCATGAAGGCAAACAGTATCCAGTAGCAACCCTTGAACTGTAAAACTTAAAAGTCCAAAGTGTACCTTCTGTGAACTCCTAAGGGAGAAAAGTAAGCTGATCTCAAAGCTGGGTGTTGCATTCTATAAATAGCAAATCAATTGATGCACACTCATCAACAAAATTCCCAAGCTCAGTCAGTCTTTGGAGGGAAAGATTCCTCATCCAGTTATCCACGTATCCACCCACACCTGCCACCTACATGCTCATACCTACACACGTAAGTGTAGTGACAGAGAATCAGATAAAAATATTGTGAAGAAGCCCATATAGAATCAGTGATGCTCTGCAACCCTATCTTTGTGGGGTAGAAGTTTGGAGAAGGTGAAAAGAGGTGAGAGTTGTGGCCTCCACTCTCTAAAAGTCACAATTTAAAAACTCAGAATATCTAGCTCTGAGTAATGTATAAGGCTGGTATATATTACAGATGCTCTTTGACCCCCTAGTTCCTATTTAACAGTACAAATACCCATGCTTTTCATAGACCATGATTATCCCCTGTGTGCAACCCCATTTATTGAATACTTACTAGTTTTAAAAGACCAGATATATACAGATGTATAAAATAAGGTTTTACTCTTAAGTCACTAGTGATCCAAAAATTGGCCAAGGTGAAATGTGAGGGAGAGGTTTACCAAGGGATAAAATTCCCCTAACGCTTGGGGGTGAAGTTTCTTTAACCTGATTCTGTATCATTCATGGGTTCTCCTGTGGGGAGAAAAAAATCAACAGCAAATATGAAGAGCAACTTTTTGAAATGTGGTGTTGTTTTTATCATGATTAAACATGTGATCATCCTTGAGTAATTTGACACAGAGGTGGAAATTAGGTTTGCTGACATTTGTCTAAGAGAATTACCTAAATGGAGAGGGAGAAGACAGAGAGAAAAAGAGAAATCTGATGGAAAAAAATAGACTCTATTTTCCATCCAAATATAAATCATTTATCTGCCATAAACTATTTTCAGGAAAAGCTCTCAATTAGCAGAGATAGTCAGAAACAAGATTTCCATATTTTATTCCAAAGTACAAACTTTAGCTTCCAACTTTAATATCCCAAGAAAGTCTATCCAACCTAACTTTTTAAATATTATAAAGCCTTCTATAATAAAAGCATTTATTACAGTCAGATCCTCAAAGCTAAAATTAAGTGACTATCTAGTGAATTTGAAGATGTTTGAGGAGTCTATTTGGCTGTCTACATAAATACAATTCAACATAAATTGAAGACCATTAGATCCACAAAAGTCCCCCCAACCAAAAAAAAAAAAAAAAAGCTAGGATCATTCTTACCTGACAATTATTTGCCAGGTTTATACAGATGACTTCTTTAAATTCTTTTTGATACCAATTTTTCATAAATATGGTGATCGCCTCTCTAACTCTAGTATTAGCATGAATTGTTCCCTTTGCACACATCACAATTTCAATATGTAAATTCAACTGCTTATTAAAAGAAAAAGCAACCAAATTTCAGAACACCATTTTAAAATAAACGATTGACCCCACACTACATTAATATTTAGTCTATCTTGTATTGCTTGAAAGAAGGTAATATGCTATTTTTCATTTTCCTTCCTTTTTTTTTTTTTTTTTTTTTGCGGTACGCGGGCCTCCCACTGTTGTGGCCTCTTCCGTTGCGGAGCACAGGCTCCAGATGTGCAGTCTCAGCGGCCATGGCTCATGGGCCCAGGCGCTCTGCAGCATGTGGGATCCTCCCTGACCGGGGCATGAACCGGTGTCCCCTGCATCGGCAGGCGGACTCCCAACCACTGCGCCACCAGGGAAGCCCTTTCCTTCCATTTTAATGAGTTTTTATGCTCTTAACTTCACCAAGTTCTTTTCCCACAGAAGGAACCTAAATGGTGAGTGTAGTACTGAGAATTGTGAAATGCAGTTGCCAAAGTGATTCGTAAACAAAAGGAAGGAAAAGAAAAGAAAAGAAGCATTTTAGCCCCCATATCTGTTCCATGCCACACCAGCGTGCTCACATGTCAACACATCGCATTTAACCCACACCTTGAAGGCGAGCTCTGACTCCCCTCAGGAGTCTCAGATGAGGAAGCTGAGACTCAGAAAAGTCAAAATCTGCCCAAGGTTACACAGCTAAAAAACCAGGATCCAAATCCTGCATAAACCTTGGTTCAAACCCACAACAGCACAACCTGAAGTAAGATGATTCTGAATTTGAGAGCCTGGGAATTAAAGAGCTAATGATCATTATAAAGAGAGGCAATTTTGTTTTAACAAGGATATTTGGCTGAAGGCAGCAAACAACAAAGAGGCTGCTCGAGATTCCTTGCAGATATTTTCTAGAGAACGAAACAGAGCCTGGACCTATTTTGCCATTCACATTCTTCCCATCTCTTCCATCCATCAGCCACAAACTTAGGGTTGGTTTTAAAAACTGCCTCGCTTGAAAATAGATGGATCTGACTGCTCCTTGGAACTGTTCCTTGTTCTAACAGGGTTCTACTATTATTTGATGAACAAGATTTATTAGAGTTTTGTGGGACTTGCTTCCATGGGGACAATCTCTAAAAGTCTTCAATTCCCAAAATGAACTTCTCTTAAAAAGTGTGACTCCCTTGCCCATGCTTTCCCCACCCCTAATTCAAAGGTCTCGTTGGTTCAGTCCTCATTTTGCAGCCTAGGTGTACCTGAATCCTAAACTCCCACCAATTCTTTCTATGGGTGCTAGCACCATGAGGAGGAACTTCCGCCAAACTGTGTAGAAAATTCTGTGGAAATAAAGAACTAGAGAAAGGAGCTGGCCAGTTCTTTATCATCCAGTATTGCAGCAAGATTGACAATAACAGACTGTAAGAGGCAGGCGTATCACTGGGATCAAGGTTAGAGTTCCCTGGGTGGCTTGAAGTCGCTGAAACATCAACATTTCACAAGAGAGGAGGAGTTTAAGTATTGTTCAGATGTATTTTGCAAAATTCCCCTTTCTATAGAGCAATTATGGTATATATATTTAAATGACTAGGCATTTAATCTAGTAACAAATTAGTAGCCTTATAAAATTGTATGGTCGCTTTGTAGGGGAAGAAGTTGCTAGGTTGCAAACAATATTATCACGTATCTGTTAGGTTTATGTGAGTTTCTCTCAAACTAGAAAAGATCCCAATTACTAAGATTAATTCCATTCTTTCTCCTCAGTGCTTGTTGTACTGCCCACTGATGAGTGTCCTAGCTGCCATCTTAGATAAAATGCTCCTGATCAATGCCCAAATATGCCTAAAATTGCAGACGACAGTTGTGAGCTTTTTTGCTGCTGATCTGTCTGCCTTCCATGTGACCCTAAATTAGGCATCAGAAGGTATAGTGTTTAATACAGATTCCGGGCACAATATACCTTCTCACAATTAGTTGAAAGTGCTGTTTTGTAATTAAAGGGTGAAGTGGGGCATGATGAACATATGGAAAAGGAGACCCTTAATAAGTGATGTAGCCTTCAAAAGAAATTGCTAATTAGTATGCATTTGATGTGCACTATACCAATTTTAAGACTTTGCCTTGAATAAATTGCTATGTTGGGTGTTCGAAGGAGTGGTGAGATTAGCATTTACAAAGGGGGCAATTTTCTGTCTTCTTGACTCTGTTAAATGGAGGAAATAACTTCCAAGACTGGAGCAGTAGTTAGCCCATCAATCATTCTCACAGCTGGAAACTGGGGATCCCAAATGCGGAGATCAGTTAATCCGTCAGCTAATAAGTTCATAGTGGCACCATATGGCGCAGGGCCACTCCATACTGGGACAAGGACAGAACTGTTTACACAGGCATGCTGCTTTCTCAGGTAGCTCCCTGCTGACAGAACCCTTTGTTCTGAAGGATCAATTTACTTTGCACAATAAATTGACTGAATTGATCAGTTCAGAGCATATAATTGTTGGCTAATCCTGTGGAATCATGTCCCATCCGTGTGAGAGGGACAAAGGGGTGCTGCCCATAGTCTGGTCTGGGGCACCATCCGGGGGCTATTCTCATGGGACAAGCTGGACACTGATTAAAGGACTGGTGGATGGTAGATACATAGAAAGCACTGACTTCAAACACCAGAAGGAAGAGAAACCCTGCAATGTTCAGAAGGGCTTTTCTGAGTGTCTTTACTCAACTGGTATCATGACTTTACTTGGAATAAAAACAGACAGTCCAAGCAATTTCGGTGCAGACACTTAAACACTCACCTGCCAGGATGAGAAGGACCACTCCATCTCCAAATCTAAGAAATAACTGAACTCAAGCTCATTTCTAAATTTACCTCCTGTTTTTAAATTAAAAAGGAAGGGGATTGAGAAAGAAAAAGAAGTTCAAGAGATATGGCCAGAAACTGCAAGTTAAGTGAGAAATGCATTTCTGAGACACTGTGCAGAAGTGGCTGAAGCATCCGCTGTTACGCCTGGGTATGGGAAAGTGCATCAGGGCTTTTCAGAAGCATCTTCCCATCCCGGTACAATGGTGTGAACTCTGTTGCTTTGTCGCTATCTATGCGTTTGATCTGACTTTGTTTTTCCCTTCTCACATAAAAAATTAAATAAATAAAATGAAAAATTTCCACCAGTAGAGATAAATGTTGGACATAGTTCCCTCCAACTAAAGGTTTTCCTCAATAGCTAGTGTTAATAGAATCATTTCACATCAATGGTCTGAAAAGAGAATTGTATTCAATAGGAACTGAAGACATTTGGAGTTGCTGAGAGGACATTTGCTTATTAAATGCATGAACATTAATGAACTTTATACCACCACACCAAGAGTTTCCACCATTTAGGGAGCCATTGATTTCTTTAGTATTTTATTGAGAATGTCTGTGATTAGTGTAATAAGGAGAAATTGCCATAAATTTTTGGTTTGATGATACGTGGAACCTCAGGGGTTATAGGTTTTTCTCTTCTTTAAAGCAATATAGAGACAGGAACATACAATTTAATGGAAGTTGATGTATTTTACCATAAAATACATGTATCAGCAGTGTAACTTCCCAAGTTCCTATGCATCTTCAATTTTTTCCCCTCATGGAGTTTTTCATTTGTCTATTACCACATCCACAGTACCCAGGATTCCACAGCATTAAAAAAAAGCAAAACTAATAAGCATTTGTATATTTTATTTTAGGAACTGCCATAATGAGAATAAGATAAAATATAAATAATACTGTAGAAGCACTTTTAAGTGAAACTTGTGAAATGAAATAAAAAGCAGAAAATTTTAATTGTATAAAGAAAACACCATAAGCAGGAGTCTAATGTGAAAGCAGGCACTTTGCCAAAAGAACTCTTTTTAGAGAGCAAAAGGCCCTGTGTGATTTTTTTTGGTAAAATTTTCTTTTTCAGATGTTGTTATCAAATTGGATTCTCCCACTCCATAGACTGCATATGAAGCAAGCTTGAACTCTTTCTGAGTCACTGATGTGCCAATTTTCCATTTATTTAAATAAAAGTTGCCCAAGTGCACACTCTGAAGTTGATTTGAATTCCCAGGCCATGAATTACCAGGATCAAATCCATCCCCTTTGCCCTGTCCTGAATCTCACCAAATCTCCACACCACCCCCATCTCAGCATTTATCACACTGCAGAAGTAATACCAAAGCGCTTGCATTTTAAGCTGAAAGATAGGACTCGCAGAAAACCATAATTCAAAAAGAGTCATGTACCAAAAGGTTCATTGTAGCTCTATTTACAATAGCCCAGAGATGGAAACAACCTAAGTGTCCATCATCGGATGAATGGATAAAGAAGATGTGGCACATATATACAATGGAATATTACTCAGCCATAAAAAGAAATGAAATTGAGCTATTTGTAATGAGGTGGATAGACCTAGAGTCTGTCATACAGAGTGAAGTAAGTCAGAAAGAGAAAGACAAATACCGTATGGTAACACATATATATGGAACTTAAGAAAAAAAAATGTCATGAAGAACCTAGCGGTAAGACAGGAATAAAGACACAGACCTACTAGAGAATGGACTTGAGGATATGGGGAGGGGGAAGGGTGAGCTGTGACAAAGTGAGAGAGAGGCATGGACATATATACACTACCAAACGTAAGGTAGATAGGTAGTGGGAAGCAGCCGCATAGCACAGGGAGATCAGCTTGGTGCTTTGTGACCGCCTGGAGGGGTGGGATAGGGAGGGTGGGAGGGAGGGAGATGCAAGAGGGAAGAGATATGGGGACATATGTATATGTATAACTGATTCACTTTGTTATAAAGCAGAAACTAACACACCATTGTAAAGCAATTATACTCCAATAAAGATGTAAAAAAAAAAGATAGGACTCACAGTCACTGAAATATATGTCTTATTTTACCCATTCATGGCATACTGTATAATTGGAGTTAAGTAAAACTTCATAAATTTAATAACTTTTAATCTTTAATGATTTTTTAAGTATAAGGAGTAGGTTTAAAGAGGTTATAAAAATTACCTTATGCCAAGATATTGCCCAAGAGTTTCCACCCATTTCCTTACTTTATGCGTACTCACACCCTTCCTTGGTTCTCCAGATGCTCTATAGTAGTTACACTGGAAATTGCTGAAATTTTTCATAAATCAGAAAGTGGAGAATGCTCTTCACAGTTACTGGAAATATGTCCTTTTTTTTTTTTTTTTTTTTTTTTTTTTTTGAGGTACGTGGGCCTCTCACTGTTGTGGCCTCTCCCGTTGCAGAGCACAGGCTCCGAACGCGCAGGCTCAGCGGCCATGGCTCACGGGCCCAACCCGCTCCGCGGATGTGGGATCTTCCCGGACCGGGGCACAAACTCGCATCCCCTGCATTGGCAGGCGGACTCTCAACCACTGCGCCACCAGGGAAGCCCTATGTCCTAATTTTTAAGAGCAATTTTGAATTCATAATCTCAAAATCTTTACATAAAATCTTCAACATGTTTAACCTATTTATTTTTAAAATTAGCAAAAGAAGATAAGGAACCAAGGGAAAATATATGCTTTCTTCTCCCTTTTGTTACTGCTGACCTTCTCCTCCCGGGGCCTTTTTCAGTGAAGACAAAGAAAACTTTTCTCCCATCTCATTATAGAATGACCCCTTACAGGCTCTATCTCTTAAATGCACCATTAGATGTGTTTTCTTTCTTCTGTAGTTTCAGACTAAAGAAATGCCTATTCAAGGGCTTTAGAAATTTGCTGTTTTTCAGAACTAGCTTTGGGTGCGTGGGTTGGTCAGCAGAGTTCTTCATAGACTGAGACAAGGCAAAGGTCAAGACCTTCATGATTTCTCTCTATGGTTGCAGCTGTTTCTCTATCTACCCATCTAAATTTTAACCTCAGATCCATAATATTTCCCTTCCTTATTCTGTCTCCTTAGCGATGATCCCTATTTATTATATTATGTATTTTGCTTATTTATCTTGTTTATTGTTTCCTCCCCCAAATGTAAGCGACATGAGGGTAGAATTTTTGTTTGTTTGTTCACTTCTGTGTCTCAGTATCTTGAACATAGTATCTTGTATCTATGAGACTTGAACATAGTCTCAGTATCTTGAACACCTAGCACACAGTAGCCCCTCAAAAAATATTCCTATATGAATGAATGAATGAAATTAACCTACAATTATTGTTTGAAATCTTGGAACAAATTACATTATGCCAAAATGGAATCAAAAACACCAATTTCTACCAACGAAATCAATTATTTTAAAAGATTAAGTCTTTTTGCAGGTTTGTTTTACTATCGATTCTGTAAATGTTTATTTTTCAGATTGTGGATTATCTGTGACTTTTAGATGGCGCTGTGGGTAAGGATAGAAACAAGAAAAGTAGGAAAAGTGATACGCTTTCTTTTTTTTCTTGTTTGATGTTTAAATTAAAGATTTGATATAATACAGAAACTTAAGCCTAATAATAGTGTTTGGGTATATTCGTGCATTTAATCTCATCCATATAATAGTTTCTGTTTCTGTCCCTACAAATTGCTAGGAATTGATATTTGTTTGGTATAGAAAGTTTAAGGTTTTAAATATCCAAATTTGAAAAGAACCAAGTAGCAAATTTATTTTAGTTACATATAATAGGATAGACAAGATCCCTTTCTTCTAAAAATTGGTGTTCTTTTCATTGGTGTGCTGGAACCAGCTTTTAGCAGCTCACAAGAGCTGATTTTATGTGTCTCTTCCAAACTCCATGCTTGGTAACATCAAATTGATATCTTGAAATTGGCCATGAGGGGAGTACCTCAAAAACTGGTAAAAGTTACAAACAGAGGCTGTTTACATTTATCAGCACACCACTAGTCTTATCTGAACTGGATGAAACTAAAAGTTAGCTAGTATACTGCCAAACCAAAGAGGTATACACATTTGCCTTTTATTCTACTAACCTGGAAAACAACACTAGAAAGATTTCCCAACTCTCTTTCCACTTCCAATTCTTTGCCATCTATTTCCTCTTTTCCTAGCAATCCATGAAGTATACATTCAAATATTACTCTTCAGATGAAGAGGTTTACCATAGCAACTATTTTTCCAGATGTCCAATGGGTACTTATTATATGATGCATGATGATGGTATACAGGTAACAAATCTTAACACAAGGGAAGGGGAAAAACTGTTTTATTACTCCCTTTGAAATGCAGGATATCAGTCTTTATGGGATACTTTGTGCCACACTCCTCTTCCTGGTACTCCTATACAGCATTACTTAGAAATGAGCAGAGAAACAGGAAGTTGCTTCTGATTCACTTGCAACAGTGCTCTGAGTAATACATTTGTGTAAAGTGTGCTAGAGGAAACCATGAGCTGATGAATTAGGGGAAAAAAAAAAACTTTAGTAGGGCAAAGAAGGCTGCATATTTAAAAATAATAAAAGAAGCCATAAAGTCCAAGTTTCGGTGTTTCACTTATCAAATGTGTTTGAGGGAACTGCATAATTCCTTGAACAAAAGATAGATCATATGTTTGAATTCTTTGGCTTTTGTTTATGGATGCTCATATCTTAATGCTTTTTGTTCCTTGAAATGACTTTAGTGTTGGTAGGTTGTATTTAGAAAAAGATCTGAAAGAAAAAAAAAAAAAGAAAGAAAAAGATCTGAGCAAAGTAAAGATGAAGACACTATACAGTAAAATCACAGAGTGTTCTCAACTTCTTTTTTGACTAAAAAAAAATCAAGAATATTTCATTGATTTTTAAAAATTAATCAAAGATTTAAAAGATATACACTTTCAGGCTTCCCTGGTGACACAGTGGTTGAGAGTCCGCCTGCCGATGCAGGGGACACAGGTTCGTGCCCCGGTCCAGGAGGATCCCACATGCCACGGAGCGGCTGGGCCCGTGAGCCATGGCCGCTGGGCCTGCGCGTCCGGAGCCTGTGCTCTGCAACGTGAGAGGCCACAACAGTGAGAGGCTCGTGTACCGCAAAAAAAAAAAAAAAAAAAAAAAAGATATACACTTTCACACTAAGATATCAAAGAACCTTAATGCTGTAAAAGACTTAGAAATTTATTTGAACCTTGTGAGTAAATGCAGGACGCACGATAACACTCATCACTCCAAACCCCCATGCAAATACCACTAATTGACCACAACATTCTTTTCCATGTTTCCAAATTTGGTTTCACGTTGTGGGATTGTCCAGTGCTCCAGATGACCACTACCAATTATCAAGAATAGCATACAACATAAAACCAATTTACCAACCCTAATTTTGGTGAACTCTTTCATTTCAGTTTTGCTACTTGGCATACTGAGCTAATGAAAACTACCTACTCATCCAGTTATAAATATACAATTGCTGGATAAAATGTTTCAAAGGAATTTTAAAATATATGACTCACCTCTATAAGAAAGAAAAATAATTCTCAGACATCAGGAATGAAGAAGAAACTTAAAGACAGATATGTACTTATGTTAGTTGACACTATGTTAGGTTAGAGAGAGATTCATTATAAACTCTTGTTGTTAAGGACTCTGGTCTTAATATTCAGACAGTTTCAAGACATGTGGCCTTGGACTCATTTGAAGTGTGATGTTGCAACTGAGCTTTCTGCACATAAAGCTGGCATCCTGGAACAACTCCATCGTATGGGAAAGTTGTACAGTTTCTACCCATAGACCTAGGAAAGTGAAAGCAAAACAAAAGTACCATAGGAAATAATATCTGCAACTCTTCCCCACACATGGGTTTGCAATCTGAATTATGCTTCACATGTTATTGTGAAATCCCATGAATAAAGTAGGATTAAGGCTAGCTAAAGATCAGTAAAACCTTTTGGGTGCCTATGAGAAGCTAACACAAAAATATGAATTTGGACACTTCCCAAATCAAGGGCACAGAAACTCTCCCTTAGAAAACAACCACAGGTGAAGATAAGTGTACAATCAAAAACTACAAGTCATACAGTATGTGATTTACCATGAAAGAAAGTGGGCAGAGCCAAAATAGGAAGAATAACATTCCAAGACCTTAAGACAATAAATAATCAGAAAGAGACCATTAGAAAATTGGGTTAAGACATTAAATTTAAAAATATATAAATTATAATAAAAGAACAAACTATGAAAAAAGAACAGTTGAAATTGAAAAAGATCCAAAGTGAGCTTCTGGAAATGAAAAACAGTCTCAAGTTAAAAATTCAATAGATGGGTCGATAGCTGGTTCGATACTACTAAAGGGAGAATACATGTACTAGAAGATAGATCTGAGGAAATTACACAAAATATAGCACAGAGTCAAAGAGATTGAAAATATGAAAAAAGAGATTAAGAGGCATGGAGCAGAGACTGAGGAAGTCCAGTATATACCACACAGAAATTCTAGAAGGAAAGAATAGAGAGAACAAAAGAAAGGTAATATTCAAAGATTACGGCTAAAAGTTTCAAAAATATATGTAAATCATGAATACTCAGAATAAGGAAGTGCAATTAATCCCAGGTATAATAAATAAAAATAAATATATATGAAATATATATATATATATATATATATATATATATATATATGAAACTTAGAACATCCAAGACAGAGAAAATTTTAAAAGCAATTAGAAGAAAAAGGATTAGGTACAAAAGACTGAGAATAGATTTCTCATCAATTACAATAAATGCTAGAAGACAATGGAATAATATCTTTAAAGAGCAAGAGAAAATAGGTGCTAATCTAAAACTATCATTCAAGAGGGAAAAATAAAGCTATTTCCTATTTAAAAACTGAGAGAAGTTACTATTTCTAGATTCTAATTACTATAAGCTATTTTTAAGTGGGAAATAAAAGCCAGAAGGAAGCAATATGAGCAAAATATTGGGAAACATGAATATATGGCTGAAAAAGCACTGCCTATAAAAGAAATCAATATAATGTATATTTACAGGTTTAGAGACAGTAATGGGCAATAATAGCATAGAAGATAGGACAATGGATAATCAGAAACATTCAAAGGTCCTGTTGGTAAAAATGGAAACAAATATTAATTATAGACTATTAAATCTAGCATATATTTAAATTATTTTTAAAGGTATCCAAAAAAAAAAAATCAGAATGCAAATATCCAACCTACTAGAAGAGAAAAGTTAATGTAGAAGTAAGTACTATTATTATTCCCATTTTTCAGATGAAGAAACGGAAGCACAGAGAGACTGAGTAACTAGCCCAAGGTACACAGCTATAAATAAGAGTCAGTCTTGCTCTGGAGGTCATGTTCTTAACCACAATGCTATACTATCTTCCATGTAGCACAGAAAGTTTGAAAGTAAAGAACAGAAAAAGGGTTGGAAAAGAGTGTACTCCAGGTAAATACTAATCTAAGAAACCTGATGTCACAATATACACACTAGACAAAATAGACCTCAACTAAAAAGTAGGATTAAGAATGTAGACAGTTATCATATAATGAAAAACACATTTACTCATAAGATTTAACAATCCTGAATTTCCATGTGCTTTAACAATATAGCATCAAAACATATAATGTAAAACTCAATAGAATAATGAGGAGAAATTCACAAATTTATAATAGCAATGGGAGAATTAAGGAAACTTTCTCAGAAACTGAGATCAATAAAACAAAGAATTAGTAAGGGTAAAACAACTACAGTTCCAAGAGGTGAAGTAAAGAGTTTAGGGTTGCACTGCTAGGTAGTGTTAACCTAGGTGGTAACTCAGAAACAAAGTAACAATCCTTTCTATTTGGGTAATTTCTTTCATTTAAAAGAGATAATTTCACACATAACATGTTTTTTTTAACCTCTCTACAACTGTTTTCCTTAATACCATTGCATAAACAGGCTCCAAGAAATTAAATTACCTGTATTGAAGAGATAGCAAAGAGTAATAGCAAAGGTGTAATAGGTGATAGCAAAGAGTAATGTCTGCTTTTATAACACCCCCCCCCTTTACCTAGGCTCACAAACACTGACTAAAGAAAATTTTAGTCTAAACATCTGCATACAAAGCAATTTTCACATGAGCAATATACTACAGAAAACCTTTCTTTGCTTGATTAACTAGAAGAGATTTTTTCATACTTTCACCATAGGAATTTTATTACATGGAATGGAGTCTGGCTGTTTTAGGTACAGTTAAGTTACCCCAAGTAATAAGAATGGAACTAGCAAGGAACTGCTCTCAAGGAGGCTGGACTAGAATGTCATTCTGAATTTGTATCAGTTGTAGGGATCATGGCCACCAGATTCCACAGAATTTTACCCTAGTGCTGACCACTAGCATAACATAGTTCTCTCTTGGTCTTTGGTTATTTTTCTGTGTTCTCTTCTCTCCCTCTTACCATCTGAATTTACTCTGCATCTTTCTCTACCTCATAGCTTCTCCTTCATTGTCACTCTAGCTCATGCAATTTGGCATCATGATCCTTATGACCAGCTGCCAACTGTCTGATACTCTCCATATTTCCCAAATGTCTCTAAAAGTGAGCATCAGATTGGTCTAGGTATTTTCCATTTCAGAATCCTATTCCACCCTGGGCTACCTCATAGGCAGCTGTCTGGCCTATTGATTACTGTCTTTAGAGGCACACATGTAGTCAGCTGTGCCCAAGGAAGACATGCTAGCATGGTCTAAAACATGCCCAGCTAATATGGGCTGCTCCTTTTTCTGTGAAGAAACAGTAAGTTAAACATGAGTGTGACTTTCAACTAAATACGTTTCTCATACAAGTTTACCTGAACTCTAGCAAAATATAATTTTTAAATGCAGAAATCTTTTTGATGTTGCTACTACTATAGTCCATTCTTTTCCTGTCCCATAATTGTTTCTCAGGCAATCATCCACGTTACCATATTACCTTTATAGAGAACTACTAGAAGCAGATTGTTGCCTACAATGAAAATGAGGATTCCAAAATTTCGAAGTAGATAGAGTGATTTAAAAGTTCTGCTATTTTTCTATTTCTGTCAAACTCAGAGAACCAAGTAGAGAATAATCCGAATTATCAAGTTGTAATACCTGCCATATATCTAGCGTTTGGAAGGGTAATTCAAATTGATTTTTTAAAATTAAATTTATTCAGGTCACAGAAATACTAAATACAAGTTTACAAGAATAAAAATTGAGATTAAATTTGAATGAATGATGGGGGAAAAACCAATGGCATAATGATTCCTGCCAAATGGCCACACGGGATGTTTCTTTTCATGCTGGAGTCCCTAGAGGGCAACAGATACACAGGAAATGGCTTTGACAGAACTGACACAATGTGTCACCATCTTGAGGCAGTGTCCAGACTGGTGATGCTGAACTCATGAGCCATGAGTTCAAAAGACTCCAAACTGTCTAAGAACATTTCCAAAATTTTATTTATGGCATTTTGTGAGAATATAAAAACACGAATTTTTTAATGCTAAAAAGAGAGACATTCTAAACTGGCATAAATAAAACAATGGAAATCAGCTCTATTTCTGTCAGAGTTCTGCACAGGTACACACAGTCTGCAAAATCCCTCAAACCCACCCTTGAGGTCTGGAAGGAAAAAGGCTTCTGTTTCATACATTCTCTTCTGGTTTTTCTGTTCCTGTTTTACCAAGTTCAGTCTTCAAAGAATGGCTCCTTCCTTAAACAAAAGACGGCCCTTGGCTGGTACAGCATAGCTGGACTGCCAGACTCTGACAGATTGAAAAGCTACAAATCTGCAATGAACCAACAATAGGGCTCCGTGACCTTTAGCACCTCCCTGAGTTGTCTGACCCCATTCCTTTGTCTCTCTCACTTTTAGTTCTGGATGTGTTACCTACAGCGCTTTCAAAGATCCGGTGTCAGCTTACCATGTTTCTGCAGAAGTTAATTTCTCAATTTCAGATCCTTTCAGTGAAACTTAAATTAATTAAGTTAACATATTCGTAACACCCTTATGAAGACTTATGCGTACATACACACTGAAAGCATATTCTTTGATATCTAAGACTTTGTCTCCAACTGGATAAGTCTCAATTTATTTTTGTTGAAATAAAAAATTGTATACATATATACTAACATATATGTGTATACTTATATATCTATATCTATATCTATATTAGAATGGCAGACTCACTAAAAATTTTTCAGTTTGCATAGTACATAGCAACAAGTGACCTGTTAAATGATGACAAATCCTTTAGATTATGGCTTTAGACCTTTAACCTTTTGACTTTAGGGTGTATCCAGGGAGCAGTCTGAGAGGAAGAATGCAATAAACTGCTTGTAATCTAGTGGTCTCAAAAGAAATTACATCAAAACCAGCTGTTACACAGCTAGTCATTAAAGACGGACAACATGTTAACTAAAATACGGCCATTACACTGAAAAAGACTTTCTTCCCCACCCTGCTGCTGAACTGCTAGAGGTCTCCTGACTCATTCAACAACATCAGAGAGTGTGGATGCAACAAAGCAGATCCAGCACTTAGACTTAAACTAGCAAGAAGTAAGTTGCATTTGATTGAGACGTGGCCTCTTAATTTTAATGTGTTTGAGGGATCTGGACAATTCTAAACATTGTGGTCCCATAGACTGCCGGCAGATACTTGGGATTTTACATGTCTTGGCAGCTAGAACTTTTCTTTGGATTTTTTTTAAAGTGTATGTTTGTGTAAGATCGCACCTGTCTTCTTTCCCTTCTCGTTTGATATGAGGGAAGTTGGTGCAGGGATTTTAATCATAAAGTACAATTCCCCAGGTACCATTTTCCAGCTTCCTTCCACTTGAAAAATTGAAGGACTTTGAGCTGGAAGTCACACCGGTCTGGGTCTGACAAACCAATGGCATGTCAAAGCTGTGGCATATAAGCTTGAAAGGTAGTGCACATCTTTCTGGAGATTGTCATCCAGCCACACCAGCCTTTAAAATCCAGCAAACAGTATGGGTAGGCTTCAAAGATGAAAGTCAAAATCAGCGTAAGAAGCACACAGCAGTGGTTGAAAAACATGGGGTGGAAAACAGGTTGCTAAGTGCCTGTTATAAACACAACCTGTACAAAAGAGAGTGCCAAGGGCGTCAAAGAAGGGAAGATGCCTTTCCCCGCCTGGGAAACCGCGTGTTTGAGCAAGAGGGAAAAACCAGTGACACAGCCAGGGTACAAATTCAGCAAGGGGCACCATGCCTGGAGCATCTTTATGACCTTGTTTTTTCTCATGCAGGGTTCAGTACATAATCTTCTCATTAGGAAAGGCTCCTTGGTGAAAATCTACTCAATAATTTCAAGCTCTTCCTGCATTCTTGTTCTGACTTTACACCAAATTCGACTTTGATTTTTTTTTCATTTAACATATTCTAAATTTCAAAGCGGATGTAGTAAAAAATGAAATATCCATTTTGTACAAATAAAAAACAGCAAATATGTGATCTCATAAAGCCAAACTGTATTTTTAGCCTTCAGGTGTTGCGCCAAGTCTTTACCCATTGAGAAAGTCTGGGAGTTTTCCTTTTACTTGGGCATCTAGAATCAAAATCCAGCATGTTCCTGTTTGTTCATGTGCTGTGTAATTGTCAGCCAGCTCCCTATCTCAGCACCAGGCCTGTTTTAACCAAACACAAAGTCAGGATATGAACTCTTGCTTGTTGCTTTCGAGTACTGTGGGATTGGCCAAAGTGCAGGAGAGTCACGGGACCCACATGTGAATGATGGTTCAACTACCTGTTCCGTGCTCTTGGCACAGCTTCTCCAAGCTTCAGTTTTCACAACTGTAAAATGGAGTTGATAAAGCCAATGCTGTCACATTTCACCAGTTGGGGTTTTTTTAAATGAAAATCCAATAAAATAAGATGTATGAAAGGGTTCCATATAATTTAAAGGGCTACACACATAAAAACAAATACTTTTATTACCTCCTGCTGCCCCCTCGTTCTCCAGTAGACTGCGTGGTGACCACGCTTTCTGAGATCATCTGCTTCCACTGTGTACAAGGTTGATCCCATAAGAACTCTCTGACCGCCAGCATCTCTGGTGCTGACCCCTTTAAGGGACCCAAAAGGATTCACTAGTAAGTAAAATGTCAGTGATGCCCACGTGCCAGGTCACCCTAATGGTTATGACAATAATGCATTTAACACTGTAAAGTTTACAAAATGCAATGTCTTACCAATAGTAAGTGAGGAAAAAGCAAAATAAAATTCACTGGCCCTCCTGTTGTTCACCTCCCATTGTTAATCTACATACACATTCTGAAAGGGGTTCTGAGAGCTTATTTACATACTCCATGGCTCTTTTATACTCCTTTACCCTAGTTAAGGAAAAACAGTTTTTCATATATTGAGGATAGTTATGTCTTCCCTTTCCAGTGAAAATCCTCACCCTGGCATGCTTCCTTTAGTTTATATTTTTAGGAAGATTCCATATTGAATATGACATATGAGTGAACATAGTAACCCCTTTTTTGTGGTATTCTGCCCAATTCACAAGGACTACTGCTTTATCTTAAAACAACTTTCTACAGTTCACAGAAACAAGCCCAATGGCAGCTATGCTTATATTCCTTGACTGTGGCTGATTCAGTAGCGGTGGACACCTGACCTAGGTCCAACAAATCAGATGCTCTTACCCTAATTATGAAATGAAGATTTAGAGATTATTAGATTATTTCTCCATGTTGCAAAAACCATAATCTATAAATTCAGGGATTGTGAGAGCCTTGTTTGTAGAAAGAGAGAAGGCTGGACTTTAAAGATAGAAGAATGAAACACACTTAAAAAGAAGCCAAAATGAGAGTGTCCTAACAGTCTCTGGATCACAGCCTTTCATGATATGTGAGTATACTGCTGCCCTTCTGTTTTACAAGACGTTCCTCTATCTTTATGGTAAATTTCATAATTTTTTGTTATTGTTAGCCTACATCAAATTGATTTATGCTTTGTGCAAAGTCCTAAGAAATATATTGAGATTTTGTACTCACTAATTGGTTTAGGACATCTTAATAGCCTGAGGAAAGTGAGGGAAATAGAATGTATACAGGGAGAAGATATCAACAGGAAATTTTTATTTATTTATTTATTTTTAATTTTTATTTTTGGTTGTGTTGGGTCTTTGCTGCAGTGTGAGGGCTTCTTATTGCGGTGGCTTCTCTTGTCACAGAGCACGGGCTCTAGGCACGTAGGCTTCAGTAGTTGTGGCACACAGACTCAGTAGTTGTGGCACACAGGCTCAGTAGTTGTGACACGCAAGCTCCAGAGCACAGGCTCAGTAGTTGTGGCACTCGGGCTCAGTAGTTGTGGCTCGCGGGCTTCAGAGCGCAGGCTCAGTAGTTGTGGCGCATGGGCTTAGTTGCTCTGCGGCATGTGGGATCTTCCCAGACCAGGGCTCAAACCCGTGTCCATTGGCAGGCAGATTATTAACTACTGCACCACCAGGGAAGCCCCCAACAGGAAATTTTTATACATTTATCACAAGAACTAAAATACAAATGAAAAATTTCTACAGGATTTGGTGATATGAAATCCATTATAGAGGTTTATTATATTTGTGGATCAGATTCTTGCATCAATTAAAAGTCAGACCAGATGACCACCACATTTTGTAATACCATTGCCAGTTTTTAATTTTAGAGTTAGCCAAGAAATTATGCCTATCTATCTATCCATCTCTCTATCTAATGTCATGATGTTTGGATACTAAGAAGTTCCTTTTTTTAGGGCCAAGAAGTAATGACACACAGAAAGCAATGAGCACACCTAGTATCTCTAAAACCAGAACTCTTCAGAGAAGTAGCTTATTCCAGGAGTGGAGCAGAGAACATATAAAATGAACCTAGAATATTTTGTTGTGCCAGGAAGTGTCAAAAAATGATGGGTTATGTCACAAGAACAAAGAATTCTATTTGAAGGGGCTTTTCCAGACCAGATCTGTGACAATTTGTTGACTAAAATCATTAAAAATAATAGTGAATTTAAAAACTATCGAATAAATAGGAAGTCATGAGTCCGTATTAATAATTTAAAAATAAAGAGATAAAAAGGAAGGCTTTTGCGTAAGGTTGAATGTAAATTACCAACTCATACGTGTGGAAAGAGTGCTGAAGCTGGAAAATCAGCATTGTAACCATTATAGAAAAGATTGGTCAGGCAAAAATTATCAGTAGATGCTAAATCCAAAGGGGAATTTTAACAAGGAGCAAGATATTCACATGGCCTTATATTATGTCCCCACAGACTGATTATTAATGGTAAGGAAGAAAAGATAACAATTATACAGTGGAGAAATCAGTAACACTTCGACCAAGTGAATAAAATTACTATCACAATGAAAAATAAACGGCACCATGAATCTCCAGCTGTGATACTCTGAGATGGACACCACATTACATGGGGAGTCTTCTGGACAAGAATGAATAAACTGAATCTGAAGTTTCATGAAGAAATTGTCAGATAAACCCAAGCTGAGAAATATTCTACTTTAAAAAGAAGGGAAATATCAATGTCATTAAAGGCAATGAAAGTCGGCAAAAATGCTACAGATTAAAGGAGACTAAAGAGACATGATAATTAAATGTATTATCTGACCTACGTCCTCTACTGGAGGGCAACATACTATCAAGGACATTATGAGATCAATTTTAAAAATTGGAAATTGGACGATATATTAAAGTACCGTATCAATGTTAAATTTACTGAAGTTGATCATTGCACCATAGAACGTGAGAGACTGTCCCTATTAGGAAATACTACTGAGGTATTTAGGGATAAAGAGCCATGTGGTGTATAACTTACCCTCAAATGGTTTCAAAAACAACTTTATTCATAGGGAGATGATAGATAGATAGATGGATAGATAGATATTGATAGAGCAAATAATAAAACAAATGTGGCAAATGTTCACTTACATGAATTCTGGGCAAAAATTTTATCAGTATTCTTTGAACTATTTCCATTCTTGCATTTTTTTTTCCTGAAAGTCTGAAATTATTTCCAAATAAAAAATTTAATTTTTTAAAAGATCCATTCACAGACCAGAATGAGACCATGGAAAATGTCTAATCAAGTACATCTCAAACTGTTCTAAGAGATAGTAACAAGTGTTCCAAAAAATATAAGTTTCATATTAAACAAAGTTTAAAATGTTAGGTTAAAAAAATATATGAGATTCTTTACTGAAGGGTTTCTCTGAGCCTTCCGGAGATGTTGTTGATAGAGATTGTGAGCCCCCAGAAAAGGGCTTCAGCTTGAAGGACTTACCAAATAGGTTTGGGCATTGAACTTTTTTGTCAATATTCATTTATTACCTTTTTTCTTCTTGTCTAGTCTCCATATTTTAAAAAGAATTGGGCCTAGCAGATGGTAAATGATTTCAGTTCTGCCCAAGGGAATAGCGCTTGTAAAATAAGAATCAAAGTATCTAACAGCTCTAGAGTACTTACTATGTGTCAGTGCTTGGAATGTATTTTTCTTCATGCAGCCCCATAGAGTAGAAGCTACTATTACCTCCGTGTAACAGATACAGCTAAGGGAGGCCATATGTCTTGCCCAAGGCACACAGCTAAGTCAGGAGGGAGACTTGAACCCAGGCTGCCTGGGTCTGAAGCTAGTAGGCCGAAGTTAGGGCCAAGTTAGGGCCAAAATCTAGAGTTTCACTCCCAATCCAGACCTCCCCCGCTGGGAATAACTAAATAAATGGATCTAAATTATTCTCTATTTATAATTAATTTTAAGAGTCAAAGAGTTGAACAGCCTGCTAATTATTGTGTTCTGTTTATGTATCTTTCATTTTTATATTTTAAAAGAAAAGTAAATTCCTTGTGTTTCCTGATATCCACATATATGACAATCATCTCAATGAATATTAAAACACACAGTTTACCATAAACACTTTTAATTGCTGCATTGGTTGGGTATTGCAACAAATTTCTAATGTACAGTACTGGCCTCCCACTTCTAGGGACTCCAGAATATTATTATTGTTAAGTATTATTGTTAAGTATATTGCCGAGTGCTTTGCACACTTTTCAATCAGTTGTTCCTTAATATGGGACTGCAGATTGTGACATCTTCTGCATAGGCCATAGATGAAAAGGGTTTCAAAGTGTCAGGTGTTAAGTCTAGTGGAATTTTGTCTGAGTTGCAGGACCATGTTTTCAGGTGGTACAATTCACAATCCCTGTCAAAGGCCTGCTCCAAGAATCCTGGCCAGTGAAGCCAAGATCAGTTCAAAGTTGTTGATAGACCTAGAGAAGAAAGCTGCTGAATCATGTCTATGTGCAGAGAGAGACTGTGTCTAAAAGCATTTAGAAACTGATTAGTTTCTGAAGGTAGTTGCACCTTGGCCTAATTTTCTTTCCACTAGTAATTTTCAAGTATCTTCACTATAGGCCAGTCTTCTAATTTCCACTTTAAAGGAAGTTCTAAGCAGCTTCTTACTTTGATATGTGTTTCAATAACATTGCATGAGAAGAACAAGGATCTGTTACTTAATAATGAAGAATTATGGTACAGAGGGCAGTGCTTGTCTTAGTGACCACTGATGTAGAAACTGACAGCTTTCAGGCTGCAGTCTCCTCTGCCCAACTTGGCTGATAACTGCTCCAACTAAATGACAGTTTGCAAGCGTGCAAAGCCACTAGACATGCACAGCTAACTGAGTGTCTACAAGAACATTGTTGTAGATCTCAGTTACTGTTTATGTTACTAGTTTATCAGTCAAAACCTACCAAGAGCAGAGCCAGTGGAAAAGCCAGTTGAACTGGTGAATTCAGATATCAGCTGTCTGTTCATAAAGAAAAAAATAATGTGTGGACGTCCCCATAAAGTCTAAATTGTAAAACCCTGACACAATTGATTAAAATTACAACCGTTTCCAGTGATTAGATCAGGTCCTAGAAAAGGGGATTAAAACCAATATCTAATCCTGGGAAACACTTTGTGTGTCTCTCCAGCCCACCTGTCCAGCCTCATTTTCAACTACACTGAGCCCTGTAGGTTCTCACCTTCGTCACTTTACCAAAGCATAATGCCCTCCCATGCTCTGTTCTCTCTTCTCCTTCTCCCTCTCACACTACCTGCTTCCCCAACATCCTGACAATTTTCCACCCGCTTTTTTTAAAACTTACCCAGGCATTACCCTCTGTCCAAGCTCCCGAACCTTTAACTTCTACCCCACAATCATAGGCTGTTATTCTCTCTCCAATATTCTTTCTCTTCCTTTCATTTTTATATTATTATATGCATCCATATTTTATGGATTTATAATGATTCGTTTATAAGGATATCTCATCCATTAAACTGTGGGCCCCTGGAAAGTGGGGACAGACTATATCTTAGTCTTGCTTTTCTCTAAAGGCCTAATAGAGTACTGATGCATGCTAGGACAGCAGTAAATGAAAAAATGATCTGTTGAACTTTAACTAGGTCCATCCATGACACTTACCGGCTAACTCATTTTTTTAAAGCATGTTAAGATATTTATGAATAGCATACATTATTTTTTATAAAATTATGTAATTTTAAAACTTTGAACAGTATCAAAAAGGTCAAAAAGAACTCAGCTGACCAGTTATCCTGAGATGACTAGATATATACACATCTATAGATATTTATAGGCATAGGTATACAATTTTATAGAAATGGTATGAATTTACTCAGTCTCTTATGCAGTCTGACTTTTTTAACTCAATTATATTCCAGACACTTTTCTGTGTCGATAAATAAAATCTAAATCTCATTCTAGCAGCAGGAGACTAGTTCATAATATGGATATAATTTACTTTAACCTATTGATGGACATTTAGACTGTACTCAGTTTTTCATTGTTGAAAACATTGGCACAGCGATTTTTGCTAGCAAAGTATATGTTACAGTTATTAGGGAGGCAGAGCATCTTTTCATAGATTTATTGGTCATTTGTATTTTCTCTTTTGTAATTTACTCTTATAGCCTGTTCTAGTATTTTGACAAGTATTTCACAAGTAATTGTACATTATTTTAACATCAAAAAATAACAAATGTTGGAATTTCAGGTATGGAGTCAAGAGAAGGAGAAAGACTTTTTTGAAGAATCTACCTTTAAGTGTCCATCAGATCATAGACCTTCATAGGCCTTTGCCAGGAATAATAACACTGTGTCAGATGTCCAAATTGTAGAGACGGTAGTTCTCCTTAGGTTGTATTTCATTGTGAGACAAGTAGTTTAGAAAATCAGGGTATTTGTCTATTTAAATGTTGTACCTTTTCTTCAAAGTAATCCCTCACAATGTTCATTGAAAATACTTATGACTAATTTACTGACCTCAGACATTTTATTTATGGTTTACATGTCACTGTGCTATCTGTTTTTCCCACAGGTATTTAAAATACATATATTAAAATAAACTTTACATATTCAAAACTCAATTTAAAAACCAGTTTATTTTCTGAAGTTTTCTATGGCCTTTAACTGGAATATTTGACACAATGTATTTCCCAAACCCTGCTCTATCTTTCTGAAGGCTTTAATCCTACAAGACAATATAAGATAGTTCCCAGCAGGGATCTAAATGCACACCTGTATATCCCTTTGGTGCCACAATTCACAGTGATCTCAAAGGTACTAAAATAAATTTCATTTTCATGCTGTAAACACCATTATGCTAAGCTATTGAAAGATTAGTAGGTGAGAGTCTGGGTAATGTTGTTTCTAAGCAAAAATGGAAAAGCAAAGTTTGAGGATCGATTTTTGTCAGATATGTGAACACCCTTTCTATAGAATTCAGCTCCTGTTTTGACAGCTTATTGAATACTCTCCCAACTTTTCCTGCCTGGTAATGTCTCCCATTAATTAATACCCATTCTCTGTTAACAGTTTTGATAGAACAGCAGTAGTTGTTAATGCAATACTCATAATCACAATTGTTCAGGTATGTTTTTTTGTCTGTATTATGTATAAGCCTCAAATTTTAAATGTTGCCCAAAGAGAAAAGTGAGGTAGAATTTTTAGAAATAAAATTAAGTTTTGTAATAGGAATAAGAATTCTGTGTTGCATTTCACTTTTTTTCCCTTTCTTTATTGTAGTATCAAACTCTGCAAAATATCTTTTCTTTCTTCTTTTTTTTAATATGAATAAGGCTACAAGAATACAATTTAAAAACTTTTAAAATATATTTAGAAAACAATATTTTTTACTTGGTGGAACTGGGGAGCAACTTTTCACTACAACAATATAAATAATGTTCATCAAAAGAGGTCAAATATTCCAATATAATTTTGACCTTGGAGTGCAAAGTAATTTAATGATGTTACCTTTCGAAATTTTTTTTTTTTTTTTTTTTTTTTTTTTGCGGTACGCGGGCCTCTCACTGTTGTGGCCTCTCCCGTTGTGGAGCACAGGCTCTGGACACGCAGGCTCAGTGGCCGTGGCTCACGGGTCTAGCCGCTCTGCGGCATGTGGGATCTTCCCGGACCGGGGCACGAACCCGTGTCCCCTGCATCGGCAGGCGGACTCTCAACCACTGCGCCACCAGGGAAGCCCCTTTCGAAATTTTTAAAGCTTGCAAGGCTTTGGTACAATGTTCCTCCAAATGTATGTTCTTACAGAGAAAAGATATATGTATTCTTATGACATATGCATTTATGTAGATGCGTGTGTATATATGTAATATTTAATGTATTTTTATACATATACACACATATGGAGACAGAGGGAGAGAAAAGAGAGAGAGAACCAATTTGTACCCCTGCTAGCAATGTATAAACTGAATTCTGAATTTCGTAGAACCATTGCAAGCATCGGGGGCATAAATTTTTTCCCCTTGCTTACATGACTGGGAAAAAAATAAAGGAAAGTATCTAACTCTTAATTTATATTTATGTGGTTATCAGATAGATTGATGATTTTCCCCATATATTTATAGACTACAGTTGATATTTAATATAATTGATTATACAGTAGACCAACAAGAAAAGATATGAAAAATGAAATACAAGAGTTTTTTTATAAAGTATGATTGAAATTGCAATTAAAATTACTGAAGCCTGTTAGCCTTGTCCATAAAGAAAATAAAAACTATCTCTATCCATGAATCAGTTTGGGGGATAATAAAAGGAAAATCATTTTCAAAGCAACTGGCTAAAAACAAGTTTTTCCTGGTTACTTGGGCAACTTGAGCTGCTTTGCTCCTAAAATCCATTTTGTTATCATATTAGGACTGAGGAAATTTTTTCCTTTTTCTATCAAGTGTTACTAAGAGAGAAAAAAATTAAGAGTTCATACAAAGAAACAATGACTTAAGTGTTTTTTTTTAAGAAAGCAATAAAAGACTTTGGTTTTATTGATTACAGATTATTAAAGAAGAGAAAATATGAAAACTTCTGCAGAGATTTGTAAGTTATTTAAACATAGTCTTTAGTTCCATGTCATGATCAGTTTAGGAAAATAGATGAAAATGGGGAAAACAGGAGTGGAAACACTGAATAAAAAGAAGATAGAGGGCTTCCCTGGTGGCACATTGGTTAAGAATCTGCCTGCCAACGCAGGGGACACGGGTTCGATCCCTGGCCCAGGAAGATCCCATATGCCGCGGAGCAACTAAGCCCGTGCACCACAACTACTGAGCCTGTGCTCAAGAGCCCGTATTCTGCAATGAGAGAAGCCACAACAATGAGAAGCCTGTGCACCACAACATAGAGTAGCCCCCGCTCACCACGACTAGAGAAAGCCCGTGCGCAGCAACGAAGAACCAACACAGCCGAAATAAAAAAAAGCAAATAAATAAATAAATTTATTAAAAAAAAAAAGAAGATAGAAGGAAAAGAGAGAGTCTGATAGGCAAGAAAAAGAGGGATAGCCACAGAACAAGAGATACACATATAAACAAAGAGCCATAAAGTAAGGAAAGAAGAAAGACAGACATGCGGTTAAAGACCCTGAGGGAGGTGTTAGTTTAAGGAAAAGAAAGCCACTTTGCTCACACTTCGGAGTGTGTGGGGACCTGGACCTCTGATTCTGAGCTTTTGTGATCACTGCTTTCAAACACTGACTCAGGGGCAGAAACCAATGAACTGATGAACACTCTAAACGTCAGATCGGAACTGGGTCTCCATCACTGACCTTGAACAGTTGGGAGAAAGAAGAGTGCAGTCCCTGAAATAGCATCAAATTCAACTTGGGTTTACTATGGAAGATCCAGCCTAAACAATTTCCTAAGGACTGTGATCAACCCACCCAACACAGTTATCTGCACAAGTAGCTCCTGGACAAGTGTTGTCTAATTTCACTAATACAAGGAGAAATTACTTTTCCGTCAGATTGAAACAATAGTGAAGCCCAGCATCATTTGCTCTTTTTATTTTTGATTACTTTTTACACTACCTATGTTTTTACATGACTTTTCCATGGGAAACCACCGGGGAGGCCTCATTTCCACTGCACTGGTATGGTGTGCCATTCTTGGCAGGGAACTGTAGGTGTTGCTGAAGCTACATAGCTGAAAAGGCTAAGCCAGGCCTCCAATTCTTTGGCTTATTACAGTTCTAAGTTCTATTTTAGCCCCATCCTCTTCCTCCCACTCAAATTCTGTACCCTAGCATGTGTTTGGATATGCTGTATCCTCCAGCTCTTCACACTAAATATACTCTTAGAAACCACGAGCGCAACTTGCAGATGAGTCACTCTCTCTGGAAGCCTCAGCTCCGTGGTGGACAGCTCATAAATTGGAATAGATACAGTTGGACAGGGGGAGTAGAGACAACAGTCGCTGGTACATCGTGTTCTGCAAAGAAAGCCAAGAGGGTGGAGGTGGGTGGTTTCAGAGTAAATTGAAGCAAATTCTCATATCATACTTTAAAGAGAAGTTGGTTGGTTAAAGAGCCTAATATTCTAAAGATAATGCTCAAAAGGTTAGAATTTGTGTTTATCTCTTGTTTTGGGGTCAAGCACTTTTTTTCTTCTTCTTCTTCTTCCTTTTTTTTTTTTTTTTTTTTTTTGTTATCCTTTGACCAGTGCTCAGAGCATAATTTGTTTCCAGTCTTTTTTGTTCTATGAGTGAAAAGGTCAACGCCCTTTGACATGGCATGAGCTGTTCAGTGCACCAGGGGAAACATCACCAGCAGTGCTGGGCTTAAAACAACTTCAGGGCAGCCAGTCAAACACAGGAAGTGTTGTTCAAACCCCCGGAGAATACTGGCTTTGTTTATTAGCCAACTTACATCTTGTTGAATTGCTAAGTGCCTCTATCTTGAATGAGCAGATATATCAGAGACTCCAAACCCATATGAGGTATTTGTAGGCATGATATAACAACATCATTCTCCTAAAGTGTCCCCTACAGGAATCTAAATACAGAGTGGCTATTTTCTTAAATGGGAAAAGTTCCATCTCAGGTCCCCATAGTCCAATACACGCTAAATGATTCTGCAAATGAACAAACACTACTTTGATGAGACAGTAAATTTAGTGGGAGAAATAATCAACCAGGAATGCAGAAAAAGAAATGTGGGTTTCTTTTATAAACAGTCTAATCAGGAAATGAATTACACATTCAATCTTATACTCACAAGATTTTTATTTTATTAATTTAGCCCAGGAAACACTGACCTGTTCAACATTTTTATTTACGTAGTATGTGTAAATCTCTAAGTGTTCAATGATTTATTAACTGTTACTTTACAGGTACAAGATAATATTTTAACTCCATTCCACAGATTAATTGAGAAAGAAAGGTTAAATGTTTTGCCTAAGGTCACTCAACAAATCTAAACCAGAGACACATTTAGCTCATTGAACTACTGACTTTCTGTCTTATGTTTTAAATCAGTGAATTATTTTGCTTCTAAATGTACTGAAAGAGATTCAAGGCTCCACGGCAAAATCACATTATGCAGCAGTCCTCCATTTGGAAATAGAAGAAATTTGGTTAAAACGCACACCAACCTTTTTCTATAGTATCGAAGGCAATATTAAGAGGAAAAAATGTAGCCCAAAGAAGGAAACGTCCTAAGTAGGTGCTAAATGGCTTGGCCATGCAAAGAGCCAACTCTTTCCTTTCAGACCAAGAATCAAGATACTTGGGCCCTGGTCCCAGCTCTGCTCTGCCATATACCTAGCTGGATGGTCCTTAATCTCTCTGAGTCTCTTTTCCTCAACTGTAAAATGGATATAAAAAGACCTGCTGGGTCTTCTCTGGTGGCACAGTGGTTAAGAATCTGTCTGCCAATGCAAGGGACATGGGTTCGAGCCCTTGTCCAGGAAGATTCCACATGCCGTGGAGCAACTAAGCCCATGCACCACAACTACTGAGCTTGTGCTCTAGAGCCCATGAGCCACAACTACTGAGCCAGAATGCCACAACTACTGAAGCCCACGTGCCTAGAGCCCATGCTCCGCAACAAGAGAAGCCACCGCAATGAGAAGCCCGTGCAGTGCAATGAAGAGTAGCCCCCACTTGCCGCAACTAGAGAAAGCCCGCACACAGAAATGAAGACCCAATGCAGCCAAAAATAAATAAATAAAATTTATTTAAAAAAAACAAAAAAGACCTTCCTTCCCCTGAGCAAAGTCATGAGTTTCAAATAAAAGTATGGACATGAAAGAGTAATTTAACAATATTGTAAGTTGTCAAGTGCTATGCAAATTCCATTAGTGACTGTGGTAGTACTACTATTGTTGTGTTAGAAAGGAAATGACAGGAAGTCCATTAATAAAATAGATGTCATAAATTATGCCACCAGCCTCACTGAAAATCCAATGAAAATCATGGACTCACTTCAACCAAATTCACAGTCAGAAATATACTCCAAATTTTAACTATAATTTTCAAGAGATTTATAGATCATCTGACACACATGTGTTCATAGACCTCACATTAAGAACACTTGTTGTAGAGGAAGACGAGAAATAACAGATTATCTGGAAAGCAAGGTGGCATGGGAATCAAATAGCAAAGTAGACATATCAATGACCTCAACAATCTCGTGGTATAAAGCTGTAAGAAGATGGTTTAGGGTCATTTCCCACTGAGATGTTGGGCCATCTTTTATAGTGGAATTGCAGGTTGGTACTTTTGCTTATAATAGTGAACATATGTGAGGGTGCGTGCGTGCTCACACACACACACACACACACACACACACACACACACACACACACACACACACACACACACACCCTTCCACTTTATAAGAAGTCACCGTGGAACACTGTGTTCATCCTAGTGTTAACTTTCTGTACTTTGAGATTTACTGGGTTTTTGTAGCCCACATAAAATTTCTAACTGTGTGTTCTATTATATAATGCAAGACTTAGTTATATTCTTTTCAGCACTCACCTCTGCAAAATTCTCAACTGGGAAAATAAAGTATGAAGCTCAAAGAGGGAGTTGGAGAGGTGGAATTAATAAGTAAGGCCAGACACCTCTGACTCCACTATGTTTCCCTGAGTGTTAGAAATAGCAATCTATTTTAGGAATCATAAATTTACTCTATTATATGTAATTCTGACTAGGGAACTTTCTTTTGAGTACAAGGTATGAGAACTTCAGCAAAACCTCTTGGGGATCTATAATACAATGTTTTATATGATGCTTAGAACTGTTCAAAGATAACAAACATGTTATTCTACTAAACTGGAAAATCAACATCGTGTGGCATGTACTATAAAATATTTTATGGAAAGCAAATACATTATATAACGTTATGACCTCAGTAAGTTTGATAATCTGCGTGACTATTTCATTTGATATTTAATGTGTGCTCTGAAAATTCAGTTCATCATTGTTTTACTCTATCACATAAGGCTTTCAACATAAAATTTAAGATGTAGCAATAATAACAATTTTCTGTAACATACAATATATGTCTTTAGATAAGCATCTTTTGAATGAAGCAAGTCTCACTTCTTTATTAACAAATATTGCAGGGAATATTAGCTAGCAATTTCAAAAGTATTTTTCTGGAAACATTAGTAAATCTTTTGCTAAACTTTAGCACTAAAATAATCCAAGTTCATTTTAAACAGCATCATTTGAGTACAATTATAAATATACATGGTTGCAATATTTATATGGGATGGGAGTAAAGTAATGTTTTTTGAGAGCACTGATTTGCACTGATTACTTCTGGATGGCAAGTTACACAATCAATATCATAAGGTTGGTATTAATTTGTACCTATATTGTCAGAACAGAAAACAAGAAGGTAGTTGTTTCAGCAACCTCAGTTATTACATACTCATTTGGAGCAATCTAGAGAAAGGATGTGTTGTTCTGAGAATCTCCAATCATAACCTAAGGTGTGGGGCAAGTAATGAGGAAAATTATATTGCATCCATACAACTATGGTATAAGATCTAACTCCATCCTATTTAGTCAATTGATTTGTTCATCCATCTAGCTATTTATTCATTCTCTTAATCCACAAGACACTGTGCAAGGCTCTGGCAATATGGAGATGAATCAGACATGGCTCCTCAAAGAACTTGAGGTTATTATGAGAGGAAGGCGCTAAACGTTGGGATAGGTTGAATAATAACTTTTAATAATAATTGCTCTTGATAGAAAGGGTACATGTTCACTCTACCTAGGGAAAGGAAAAATGAGAAGAAAGTGTTGAAAAAAGCAGGTGTGAAGCACACCTTGAAGGATATGTAAGTATTCTCTATATGAGACAATTAATGTTTTCATTTTTAAGCCATTTTTTAGTTGGATATTCTGTTACTTGCAGCCCAAAATCTCCTGATACAGGTTTTAAGTAGTTCTATTATAAAATTACTCTTTTTATGGGTCAAAACCAGTCCAAAATCAGCAATCTCATATACTTCAACATTAGAACTAATGTGAGGAGATCGGGGTTTTAAGCAAGGGATTAACATGGTCATGATTTACAGTTTAGAATGCTCATATTAACAGCAGAAAATAGGATGGATTTATTGGGATCTGAAACAGTAAGCAAGGAGGTCAGTTAAAAGACTATTATCATAGCGGAGTTGAGTGCTAACGGGGTACTAAATTAAGGCAAGAGCTCTAAGGATGACATGGTGTGAGAGTACAGGTAAAAGAGATAGTAAAGAGATAGAATTAACAGGTTTGGTAATTTAATGGAATTAAGATGCAAGAAAGAAAAGGATACCCCTCTAGGAAGATTTTCTGGCTCAAGTAGATAATTAAACTGTTTAGTGTAATTGATTCTAACTCTGTTCTCATTTCTGTACCTTGACTCGGGATGCCTATTGGTCCTGGTCCTTTCGCCTTAATGAAAACCCCTCCATCTGCTTTCAGTCATCCTACTGCGCTAGTATCTTCTTGCAGTGACTTGCTTTTTGGGACCTATTGTTTATACCACACATTTTGATGCTCAAAAGCACAGGACTTGGCTCTGTTGTTATCTCGGGACACGAGGCATGCACAATGATGAGCCTCCCCTGATGGAAGTGCAAGCTCTTTGCAAACAGGGACAGGACCCTGACTTCTATTTCTTGATTGTCTTTGTAACACCTGACATATACGTATACACAAAGAAAACAAAACAAAATCGACTTCAATCATGGCCCATCGGATGCTTCCTTATGGTAAAGTGTAGGGAATTTTAAAGAAATGTTGGCTAATCATAGGAAGAGGTGACAGCTGTAACATCTCAGCCTAAGCTGCCCAGTCCCTTCTGCTCCCAAGTTACAAACCCCTGCTCCATGCCCCATGGGGTATCAGACATCTGCTTTACCTCCACAATCCTTATGCCTTACCTATTTGGAAGATAAATAAGGAAATTTAAAGGATCTGACATGCCTTATAATTCTGAGCTTTATTATTTGCATTAATAAATCTAAGAGTGGGAATGGTTGCAAGTGTCCTTAAATTTTAAGGACACTTGCAGGTAACAAATTATTTTGTTTTTAGACAACTCAAGAAAACAAAAATAGTATCAAAATTTACCTGACTTTGAATATTATTTTTATATAGTTACCTAGAATTGAGCATATATACTTTACCAATATATGATTTTCTTCTCAGGCTTATTATATAAGAAAAATTCTTTCAAAAGATAAGAAGAAAATGGTATCATTCAACAGAATCAAGAATTGAATGTGCATTCCATATTTTTGTTGTGGATGGCTTGCCATAATTATAGAAAATATAACAGTTAAATATTAACTTTTGATGCTTTTATACAGATAATGTAGATTCTTCTTTGTGCTTATTCAGGAAAAAGACAAATCTATGATCCTAAAGATTATTCTACAGTTCTCTTTATGTCTATTCCTATAATTTTGCCATTTTGATATAATCTATCTATATTGCATATGAAACTGCAAAATTTGAAAGATGAAAATGATCTATCAAATTATCTGCTATCACACAAACAGGTTAATAACAGTAATTAAAAGAATAATTATGCAACTACATGCCACTCAAAGGAGTCATTTAAATTATGCAAATCAAGCATAAGGTCATGTAATGCTAAGAGAAAAGAGCTAAAATATGCAAAATAGTGTACTCTCTGTTGGTGGTTGCAGTATTAGAAATATTCATATCACAAGCATATAGTGTGCATTTCATTTTTGAACCTTTGTACCATAAAATTGAATTAATTTTTCTTACCTTAGGTACTCTGAAATTTGAGTAGTACAAAGTTTTATAGATCAGCTGATTTCATCCATGAGAAGAATGTTTGTTTCTTACTTGAGTACTTTATTCTTAAGACATTGATTTTCTTTTCTTTCTATAGAAACATGCCACATTATTAAAAAAAAAAGATCTGGTAAACAAACAAAAGTATAAAATGTAAAATAAAAACCACCTGTAATGTTACCATTTTGAAATAAGCACGATCTCATTTTGGGTTCATTTCCTTTCCTTCTTTTATAAGTGCATTTTCTTTTTGGTCATAATGGGTATCAGTTGTTTTCTTGTCTGTGTCACATTTGCTTTTGTATTTCATTTAATATTATATCATGTACGTTTCCCCAGATGGCTCGAAACCTGAATTCTTAATTGGAGGGATGAAATTTTTTACACATGTATGTAATACTTAACTATTTCATTACTTTTATATTCTTTTCATTGCCTGCTTTTCTATTATAAATCAAGCTATGATAAGCATATATTTAATTGGATGAGAATTACTGATTTTTTATTTTACTAGTTTGCTGAAAGTAGAGTCGGAAATTGTGGTTATGGCTATGGGTAGAATTAGATTTAGATTTGGAATTAGGGATATGATAGACATGCTGGGATACATTAACAAATATACATTATACAAAATATACATTAAGAAATTTGTATACAGAACATTTGGATCAGTTTGCTCACCTATAAGCAATCCAGAACACTATAAATTTCCTAGTAATCATGAAAATAATTCATTTTATTAGCATGCCTTTAATTTTTTTCCATATGTTTCTAAGCCCTTTGTTTTTCTTTCTTGATTACATGGCTGTACATAACCTTTATTCATTTTTCCACTTGGTTGTTATTTTTAAATAATTTGCAAGAACACTTTACTTTTTTCATATTTGTTGCAAATATTTTCCCGGTTCTTTTAATTTATATTTTGACATACATATTTTATTTACATACGGTCAAATTACTAAATAGTTACTTTTACAGTTTTCCCATTGTTTTTATGCTTAAAAATCCCTTGACATTTAAAAAATTTTTCCTAGGTCCAAATGAAAATTAATGATAAATTAAATTTATCAGTAATGATAAATAAAATGATTTGATTTTCTCCCCAAAGAGCCCATTTTTCTAACATTTGTTGAATTATATTTCTGTCCTATTTGTTTATTTTTATAAGTTAGTTTACATATTAGCATTTGTTTTAAGATTATCTAGTCTCTTCCACTGATCTGTGTTGATTCTTATGTACATATTACACACTTTTAATTATTTTTATTCTGTACTATGTTTTACTACTTGGGAAAGCAGGCAAGCCCCCACCACTTCTGTTTTTCATATTTCATGTATTAATCTTTCAGATGAACTTATCTGAAGAATTTCAGAATTTATTCCAAAGATAAAAATTTATTATTTTAAAAGTCACTTCATTATTCGAGTACTTCAAAAACACCTCTTATATCTGCCCCTCACATAAGGGAAAGGAACTATTATAAAGTACCTCCTATCTGTCTTCCAAGTACTTGCTAAACATCTTCACATACAATATAGTTCACTCATCCTCAGTCATTCTGTGAAGATAGGATTAATTATTCTAATTTACACATAAGAAATCTAAGACTTTGAGAATTTATGTCTTACCCAGTATTTCAGTAAAAATGCAGGTAGAATTACTCCACACTTAATGCTCCTTTCATAATATCACATATATTTGTCCCTTACTTAAAAAATGAAACCCCCCTCAAGTTTTTAGACTATCATTTTATTTAAAATGCATATATCAAATTTTATGTAACTTTATGTAATTAACGTGCATCTTTTTTAAAATTTGCCTGATGATATATTATGAAGAGATATGTGCCAGAAAAGAAGACATGGAATCTCTAAAGGCAATCATATAAACTATGGTTTACTCTCAGACCACAGTGGAGCTCCAGGTAGGTCACTTGATTTGAATTTACTTATGGGTAAATAATATATGTTTCTAGTCTTCTCAAAGTTAATGATAATCAAAGACCTACATGTATTTTTCATTATTTGAGTTTGTGCATAGAATACACTAGAACAAAATTACTATACTGATATTCAAGAATTAAATGTGTGCGAACCGTTGCAGTCTAATAGGAAAATCTCATTCTTTCAATTCTTTCCAAGTCAAATCCTATTCTAGAAATCCATTTCTAATTTAATCTTTCAGTAATCCCATTCCTGTACCTTACACTTCGGTTAAAATAAATTATTAGATAGTTCTCATATACCAAGATTAATCAGGATTCTTTGGTTGCAAGTGACAGAAGCTTAAGAAAGCTAAAGCAAGAAAGGAAACGGTTTGTTCATGTAATAAGTATAGAGATATCTGGATTCCAGCACGATTTGATCTAGATGTTTAAAAAATATTATCATAAACTTCTCTCTATATATATCTTTCTAGAAATCTCTAAGTTGGATAATTGAAGCATCAGATAATGAGAAGAGTCTGAGATTTTACCCTGCTTGTAAGCTAATGAGTAAACCTACCTCTGTTACATGATACTAAAAGAAGACCTGAGACTCCTGAACCAGAGCCAAAGGGCTTAATTACTCATGACACAGCCAGCAGCACAAACATCAGCATATTTCCATGAATCCCCTTATCCCTAGATCCCACAGGGGTGACACAGACAAGCCCAGGTAGGTGCCTGCACAGACAGTACGTTGTGCAGCAGGACAGGAATCTTGAGCTTAGGGAACATGAATATAGTGGGCACTAAGCATTCCTTTCCTTTGCTCTGGATCTCTAGCTCTCTCTTTCCAAGGCTGTTTACTAAGCAAACATATTTAAAAATATAGTGGAACAAGGTAAAATTATAGTGGAATAAAATAATATGGAAAAAAAGAGTAATCAGTACTTTGTCCACAAGACATGCAGAAGTGTGAGAGACACGTGGAGAATTCTCCCAGCATAAGGCTTTCTCCATCAGGTAGCAAAGAAGCCCACCAGTTATATTCTACTACCTGAGCAACCTCAGCAGAAAGAGAAAGTATGCTTTTTCTCAAAAGTCCTAGATAACATGCCTATTCCCAGACCACTGTAACTGACTGGCCAGGCCTGCCTACCGTGGTCCTCTTTGGAGTGACCTGATCAATCTCCCGCACCTCCCCCATAAATTTAGAGTTGGTGAGAAGTGGGGGCTCAAAGAAATATTAGGGCAGTGTTTCCAGAGAAGGAGGGCACATTGATATAAAGCAGACAAATTCTTTATCATTTACTCTTTTCCTTCTATGTCCCTTGGCTCTCAGTCCTCTGTTTTTTGTCCTCTCTTCCTCTTTCACCTCTGTGTGTCCATCTCTGAGACATCTTAAAAAGCCATGCTCAAGGGCACACTCCAGCATGAAGAAGAAAATGTTCCCTTCCCAGCTAGAGGATTCTCTAGATCCACTCAGCATTTTGTCTTCCTTAATTATAGCACGTTTTACTTCCTATGCGTTGCATTACAGTAATGAGTTTAGATGTTTTAACCTTCCCAACTAGACAGGGATCTCCTTCTGATCAAGGTCGTGTCTCTACCTCTTGGTGTCTCCTATGGGTCAAAGCATATTGCAGGTGCTTAATATATACGTACTGGATAAAGGAAAGGATATTAGATGAATTTCAATCGCTTAGATCTCTTAACTAACAATGATGGAACAATTACCAGGCCAGGAGTCCAGAGACTTCGCTGCTCTTCTATTTTTAACACACACTGGTTAGCCACCTTAGCAAATTTGTTAACCTCTCTGAGGCTCAATCCTCTCATTTGTAAAAAGGTGAAACTGTGTGCTATTCCTCATGTGGTTATTGAGATAATCACATGACAAAATGCATATAAAATCACTTTAGCAATGTAAACCACTCTAATAATTAATGAATTCCATTTTCAAATAACAAGTGAACCATTTCTGTTATATGAATTCAATGTGTTCAATATTAGCAGAATAATTATTATACAAAAGTAAGTAGATATAATTTGAAGGATGCTTGCAAAAATTCTGTCTGTACCAAAATATATTGCTTGGTCCTTCTAATTCCTCCATCACATTTTAATTTCTCTGATTTAATTTTAAGAATAACTACCTCCAAAAATTCCGATAAAAGTATAAAATTTTGATAGAGTTAGTACACTAAACCATTATTGCTTATAAAACTTTATCTTTTTTTGTCTGAGAGGCAAAGGGATATACACCAGTAAGTTTCGAAAGGAAGAGGGACAAAATTAGAAAGTAAAACCATGAGATGAGTTTGTCTAGAAGACAATCAGAGGAGAAGCACATTGCCACAAAGGAAAAAAGCTCTTAAAGAGAGACAGAGATGTTGCCAATTTTTTTTTTAAATCCCTAATTCATAGATTTGCCTTGGACTGGTCTTGTCAAACAGGCAGGTTTTCTGTATATCTATTTTTTTTTTAATTCACAATTTTCTTTTTCAAATTTGAACAGGAAAACAGACTAGAACAAAATAATCCATTCGTTCAGAGATTTTTCTCCCTTTAGAGGAGGAATTCCATAGCTTTTTGAAGTTTCATTTCTGCTATGTTAACCAATAGTTAGAAAAGAAGATATTTTCCTAGATTTTCTTCCTAGAAGTTTTGGATGCCTCCTCAATATTGAACAGAATTTACAAATACTCAAGTGTTGAAAATTACCCCTACCAAAGCTATGTGGTTCTCCCAACTGTCAAGGAAATCAGTTTATCTCCATAAAATGCCTTCCTAATTAATAATGAGCAAATGCCCTATGAGCAAAATCATGACAATGTGATACAGAAATGTTTGCAGTTCATGAACAAAGTTACAAAAATAAAAAGACACAGAAGCTAATACAGAAAGCCCAAAGCAACGACATATCTTTCCCAGAGGGTTGGGAACTGCATGGAAACGGTTCCAAACTACTTCCTCAGAAATAAGCAGAAATGAAAAATTTGAGGCCGGACTGTATTTCTAAAGTCTACAATGCATTCCAGGCATTCCGTTGAGGTTCATGATCCCCAGCAACAAAAGCTATAATAGGGATCAAGAAGAATTCAAACTGGTAGTTTGGCAGAAAGAATCCACCTGCAACATAAGGTCATTACATCCTGCTTCTTCATTACAGTGATCTCCTAAACCGGGGAATTAACACTTTATCAGGGAGGTGAATGAGGCAGTACTTACTCAGCTGTTTACTTGGGAGAGACTACAGTGACCAAAAAGACTGTAAATAAATCATCAGAGCTCTGATTTCAGAGAACATTACAGGAATATACCCCAAGACTCAAAATTAATGAGTAGTACCTTCCTTTCATTCAACAGATGGGGCACACCTCTGTGTCAATCAAACTGCAACTTTCAGCCCCCTTCCCTGCCTGCCAAGGTTATAAGGAAAACCTTGATGGACCCTTTGAAGGCTTTGTGTGGTTTTTTTTTGACTTTTCAAAATTCTCATCTAAATGTTCCTTAACAAAATGCTGCAACGTGAAAAGAGTATCCTGGATGCTTTTACAAAGTTCTCATATGTTGTTTGTATCCCTGCAAAGTTTTAGATATCCTTGTAGTAAGCCTTCAAGGAAAAGTAACTGCTTAATGCCATGTACATGTGGATGAAATGTAGGGATCTAGGTTAGTCATTGAAAATAGTCATGCTTAGATTTTGGAGTGAAGCATCTCTGTCTGTTGAGGTTCTGGAAGTGGCAATTTTCAGTTGTTCTGTTAGCTTTTCCAGTCCTCTGCGAGCAGATGAAGTCTAGAGAACATAACACTCACATTATCTTAATATGTGACACTGGCTAGTTCCTGTTATAATTATTCAAACATGAAGAATTATTAGCAGTTAAAATTATATTTAAAAAGTACATTTAAATATGTATATGTTTACATATACACAAAGTCTAGTGTTGTTTCAATGCATACATGAGAAATAATCAAAATAACAAACAGCAAACAAAAAATCAAGCCTAGATAGAATGCATCCTAATCTGATCATCTGCAGAGGAATTTTTCCCAGCATCAGAAATAAAACTCTTACGGTACATTCTATATTGGGAATTTGTGCCAAGAGGACAAACATGTCCAGAGCCTAAATCATAAAAATGCCTTACATTGAATTAAGAGGAAAATGCAACAGTTGACCTGAAGACAATACAGGCTTTTAATCAATGACAAAAATCATTAAAATGTTCAACAGAAAAAAAGCTCAGGTAGAAAAACGTGCACGCACGCGCACACACATGCACGCACGCACGCACGCACGCGCACACACACACACACACACACACACACTACTAAGAGAGCTCTATCTCCAAGGACTACAGCAAAAGCACTGTGAAAGGTTTAAATGGAGAATAACACTCCTGAGAACACAAATGAGAAGCAATCACCACTCTAAGTCGGAAACAACAACATAGAAGTAGGAACCATTCAAGAGATTTCTTTAGTTTCCCCAATTAAACAGGAAAAATACATACGTCTACTGACATTTCTTTCACAAATCACAGGATTGTTACTTTTTGTATGAAATTTGTAAAATGGCGTTAAAATTTATAAATTACAAATTCACTCACTGTATTAATAAGTTGTGTTATTTCCAAGAAAATAGGTAAGAATAATTTTTAAAGATAACTACCATAGGGAAAAGGAAAATAAGTTCTCTGGAGAAAAGTAGAATTGCTATGCCTGTGGTACCCACCAAAGCCTGTTACACAAGATAATGAAAGAATCCCATTCACCGTGTTACAGGAGACAACTAAGAACAAAGGGATTTGAAGGCTTTAAAGATGATGTGAAATATATAGGAAAAGAATATTTGTGGTGGCCAAATGTTGCATAATTTTAAAGAAAGCCACCAAAAACTAGGCTATAATATATACATTTATGAATATAACAGCATTACCACCTAAAGGAATGACAGCAATTTACAGAAGATGCCAACAGTAGTTTGTAGGTTTAAAATATCTTCCGATTCCCCAGAACCATAGAGCTACTGAATATTCAGAGAATGGAGCAAAAACAGATCTTCATAGACCTGCATGGGTCATGCCCAGAAGCTGCAAAAAAAAAAAGGACTTTGCAAGGAATTGTGAGGTGGTCCCAAAATCCAAGTTCCAACAGCAAGCAAATGGCCCAGTCAGAAGCTGAACCAAACTTAAAATATGAAGATCCCACTCCACTCCACTAAGCATTGCTCATATCTTCCTCAACGCTATCCTCCAAAACAGGAAACATAATTCCTCCAGAGGGGAGAAGCCTGTTGTTTTCTATCAAAAGAGAGGCAAATTTATCCAAATTTCTCTTCAATTCTATCCAATTTGTGAGTCAGCCACAAGGACAGTGGATAGATTATGACAGGTCATTGGAGTCCTCTAAAGCAGTTGTTTAGAGAGTTTGAGTTCATGAAAACCACATAGAAAAGGCAACCCTTGTTCACTGTTGGTGGGAATGTAAATTGGTGCAGCCACTGTGGAAGACAATATGAAGGTTTCTCAAAGATCTAAAAATAAAACTACCATATGACCCAGCAATTCCACTCCTGGGTAAATATCTGAACAACACGAAAACACATTCAGAAAGATACAAGCACCCCAACGTTCATAACAGCATTATTTACAATTGCCAAGACATGGAAGTAACCTAAGTATCCATCAACAGATGAATGGATAAAGAAAATGTGGCATATATATATATATATATATATATATACACATACATACATACACATACACACACACACATACCACAATGGAATTCTACTCAGCCATAAAAAAGAATGAAATTTTTGCCATTTGCAGCAACATGGATGGACTTGGAGGGCATTATGCTAAATGAAATGTCAGACAGAGAAAGACAAATACTGTATGATATCACTTATATGTGGAATCTAAAAAAGTACAAGCTAGTGAATATAACAGAAAAGAAGCAGACTCACAGATACAAAGAACAAACTATTGGTGACCAGTTTGTGGAGGAGGGGCAGTAGAGCAGTGGTGTGTCAGATCATTTTACCAGGTAATATTATAATGAGAATTAAAATTTTTAAGTACATTATGAGTATTATAGAATCTAATTTTTTATAGTATCAACATAAAAATATCACAATAGAAACTTAAGAACTCTGCTATAACCTAAAGAGATGTTACAACCCAAGTCGTCCTCTACCTAAAGCACCCTGTTAAGAGATGGGCAGCTTCAAAAAATGATCTTGACATGGCCTCCTGTGGGTCTGCCGTGAATATTGCATTCCTGCCATGCACGTGCCTCCAAGAATTCTGTTACCTAAGAGAATGGAGGTGGATAATACAAACCGTAGAGAGAGAGATAGGGATCTGGGTCCTACTCCTGGCTCTTACTTAGCCAGAAACAAACTTTCTTTTTTTTTTTTTTTTTTTTGTTGTGGTACGCGGGCCCCTCACTGCTGTGGCCTCTCCCGCTGCGGAGCACAGGCTCTGGACTCGCAGGCTCAGCGGCCATGGCTCACGGGCCTAGCCGCTCCGCGCCATGTGGGATCTTCCCGGACCAGGGCACGAACCCATGTCCCCTGCATCGACAGGCGGACTCTCAACCACTGCGCCACCAGGGAAGCCCAAACTGTGTTTCTTTTAACAGATCACTTAATTTGGCAAGACCTTGGTAATAATAAGGAAACATATGTGGAGCTACTTATAGAGTATCAGGTAATTTATTCCATTTCTTTAACTCTAAATCATCTGACTAGGAAGACTGTGTTAACTGGATTAACACTTTTGAGAAAAGATACACAAGAAAAAATCAGAAGGGAAAATAATTTTTCTAAAATAAAAAAGACCTTTAAAGATATATGTAAAAAAGAAAGATTGAATAATAATATGGGCACAGTGTTTAAGGAATAAACATCCAAAAATGCATTGCTAAGGATACAAAATGTAAGTGACACACATTCCTTTAATTTTCTTCAAATTATCATATAGAATACTTTCCATAAAGATGCAGCCATCTGCATTTCATCTTGAATAATCTTATTTATTCATTTACACCCTACTTTATTCCTGAAAAGATCTGACTTAGCTACGTAATTGGTGTACATTTTTTTTAAATCTTAATGGTTTGAATGACAACTGAACAATATTTAAAACTGAAAATTAAGAAAGCACAAAATGTGTATGATATTTGAAATATTATCTTAAAAGATAGTTCAGAAACAATTCTAAAATTTCCATTCTTAGAATAAATAAGTACCAAAATATATCCCCTGGGACTAATTAAGAAATGTTGTGTTCAGATGTGCAGTATCATATATAAAACTACCTTTTCTCTAACTGAGAGAAAAATAAGGGGCGGTCTAAAGCAGGCTTCCAGCATCTTAATAAAAACAACACATTACGGATCCAGAAACTTCCTAAGTCCTTCAGATGCATTATCTCATTTCATCTTCTCAATAATCTTAAAAGGCAATTATCATTATTATCCCCATTTTACAGATGAAGAATTTAAGAATTAGGGCAAGTACCTTGCCCAAAATCATACCTGTGTGAAATGAGAGAGAGTTAAAATTAAACCCAACCTAATTTGTATTTACCCTTCTAATTACCTCATTTTCCTGCCTCCCATTCACTTGATGTTTTGAGAGAGCATTACGTCCTCCCCACACATAGCTACAACTCTCTGTCCACGATTGCTCTGATCAGGTATTTTGTTTTTCACGATGCTCCAGCAAAATGAAGAAATTCCGCCACAAGCCTTTCTGGCTTCTTGTATCACCACTCCCTTTTCGCCACCCAATTCGCCAACATCATTTCAGGAGGCACAGAGCACTAGTGCATAATGTGGAGTTTCCCAGAGCTGTCACAGTCAAGATGTGTGTAGAAATGTGGCTCTAGGACTCCACACTGGGGACAAGGTGGAGACAGGGGCAGGTTACTATAGCTCTTCCCTGAATGTGAAAAGGGGAACATCAAGCCTGCTACTGTGTTGCCTATTTCCTGAGATGTATTGCCATCACTGAAGGAAAACAAAATTATTTTCCCTAGGAAACCAAGTGTTATTACATGTAAATCATTCATGTGCTGTTTAAAAGATTTGCATATTGATGAGCCCAAGATTTCTCATATTCTACATTTCTACAATGTGTCTATGGTCATGGCTTAAAGCCCATCACAGAAAAAAAAAAAGGCCATTTAGCAATATTTCACTGGTGATTCTAAACATGCATAAGTCATGGAGCCTATGCAAGGTCATGTCCTATAATGGAGACCGTACATTTGGGGATGAATCATCTAACCTAAATGGGTAAAAAAGCAACATGTTACCAGTGATGTCTTATCACCTTATAGAGCATCTTATCAAACTATATTCCCGTGAAAACTGTTTGAAAAGGAGAAATGTGTCATACACTCAATTAATCTGTTGGAGAGCTGGTCTTACAATTCCCTTTCTACCTTATTCCAGCAATATTTGGCAGGAAAAAATAGAGTTTAATAAAGTAGCATCTTGGAGTGTATGAGCAGTGAGGACTGTGTGGAAATACATTGAGTACTCTTTGCCATAAGCCATGTCCCAGGGAATTTCCCACCATAATTCCAACAATTCCAAATTTGCCCTATGAAAGAGTCAGCCAACTTGTTTCCCAGCCCAACTTCTCCCAATGCCAGAATTGAAGCGTGGCTGCCCTGTACCCCACTGGACCTCCACTAGCAATGGCTCCAAGAGTATCCCATATTGCTTCCACCCGTGGTGTGAAATAACTTTAGTTTCTGCTTTTAAGTCAAGTGTATATGAGTCTACCAGGATGAAATTGGTTGAGCAGTTCATTCATTTACTAAACAAATATTTCCCAAGTGCCTGTGTCATGGCAGGCACTGAACTAGATGCCAAGAACACAACAGTGAGCAAGAGAAATCTGGTCCCACTGCTCACGGAATCCATATTATCAGGGGAGACAGAAAATTATACAAGTAAGTACAGTGGAGACAGTCATAGACATACTTAACTTTGTCTCTGTTATCTATATTCATTCAGACCAGAAAAAATAGAAAAAAGAAAAGGAAAAGGAAGAGTGGGCAGAGGGGAAAAGAGAGAGAGAAACGTAAAAAATTTAAACTCTACCCACTATTATTCTCAATGATATGTCCTGAGGTAAACATGATCTAGGAAAGATGAAATCTCAGTTATCACCTGCCATACACAATGTGACCATCTCACCATGGGATAATCTGAGTGTTTTGAAGCTTTGACCACTAACACAAGACACTGCCTTCCTCTTATCTGCTACTGAATTAATAGCAGCCTAGAAGACAAATGGGTTATGCTGGATTTATTAAAGACAGGATAAATGAATATATCCTCCAATGTGGTGCCTTCCCATAGAAGTTTGCAAAGGTAATTTTGACCTTAAGTAAATTCTGTTTACCAAAATGTGAAAGCTATGTCTCTACTCCATGATAATGTGGTATATGGTAGGAAAGAAAAGTTCTAGGCACTTATGTGGCCAAAATTTGTCCTGTTTGATTTCACAGATCACCACATATACAAGTGAAGTGGAGTGGGCTATGGAAGGGTCGTGTTTTCTGCCAAACACTGTGGAATTTATTCTCTTTTCTTTTAACTGTGCCTGTTGTGCACTGCTGATATCTTTACTGTGCAAAGCAATTTCGAAAAAGATCAAAGTATTTTACCATTAGGACAAGATCTTTTCGCACCTGAGAGGATGCTGTGTTTAATCTCAGTGCAATTCTTCTTGATACCAATAAGATGGATCAAAAAAAACCAAACCAAAACAAAACACCCTTCATTTCTATTGGTAGATTCTCAGGATGAGAATCTGACTATTTCCTTCCAGTTTGTTTCTTCATTGGGCATTGCTAGCAAACCTGCTCAAATGAACTGGGTTTCAGGAAAGACTTTTCGGATGAACGTACCCCATGCAATAAAAGAGAATCTGAGTATAAAATGAAGGCAATTGCCTATATAATTCAAGGCAAAAGCTCACCTTTATCTCTATTACCTGGATACTTGAAGTGGGGGAAAGGCTGTAAATTATGTAAATAATTGCATTATTTCTTTAATTCGTTGCATCTTCATACTCAAATACAAAGTTTCTTATTTTCTTTTTGCAAATAGTTCAGTTTCTAAACTTCATTGAAATAAATAACAAAACCAAATGAAAGCATTTTCATTCGAAGACTTGATGACTCAGAGAAGTATACGGGTCCTATAGCAAGATGTTAACTTTTGCATTACTGTTGCATTATAATATTACTTAATTGATATTCAGAAACATGCAAGGCCATGTTACTTTCCCATAAACTGAAGTAGAAAACGTTGAAATGGAAAAGAACAACAAGAATGCATAAAATATGAAAAATTTTGTCATGTTCTATTAGGGTTTTTCACGTTAGCATCCTATTATATTACTATTTGTTTTCACTAATATGATATGAAAGTTGCTGAAATGATTACATGGTCATATCTTATTAGGTAACTCAAATTCTAAAATTATATGATTCTAATATAAGATGAAAGAAAACTGTTAATATTATAAAAAGTTTCTAATATGATCTGAAGGCCCATCTGGAAACAAAAAAGTTTAAGTTACTTTGGTATGATTTCTTGGAGACATTTTCTTTATAGGAACCAGGTGGTGACAGAGAAGGAGAAATTGGGCACAAGGATATCACTGCTAGACTGGATTCATAAATGGAAAATATTTCTCTCGGGTAGGCAATATGTTGCATGAATTTTTGCATGAATTATTTTATCCATTCTAAACAATTATGAATATTGATTAGAAGAGCTGAGTTTTATTGTCATTGGTTTTCAATGCAGGAAGTAGCTGCAGTGATTTAGCTTTTGCCTTTTTCTTCTTTTTTTGGTAAGAAAAGCCACTATTAGGAATATGTCTCTTCATAATTTGCTTTCACCTGAGAGTTACTATTAATTGTTAAACAATACAGTTTGATATATACTATGAGATAATAAATGGAGGGTGTTGCTTAAGTTAACAGTTCTTTAGCTCTTACTGAAAAACTGTTTTTTAATGTATTGTGCTTATTAAATGTGATAATGAATCATTCAGTAGTCTGCTTTATTAAATAATTGGGGGTTAAATCTAAACTTACTTTCAATCTGGGCATAAAGATGATACTTTGGGATCTTAGAAGTAATGTTTGCAATGTAACTTTGGAGTCAAAATAGACTTCTTTACGAAAACTTGTTTTTATATTGCAGAAACCTGCCATAAGAATCAAGTTGAGAAATGAAAGAAATGTTGGAAGAATAGAATAATTGATTGTAAAGGATGTTATTTACTCTTTTAAGAACACTAATTTCAAAGTTCTATAAGATTCCCTAAAATATTGTATTTAAATGAAGACTGCCACATTTTAATATTTATCTTTTTTTAATGGGCAATGTTTTTTTAACATCTTTATGGGAGTATAATTGCTTTACGATGTTGTGTTAGTTTCTGTTGTATAACAAAGTGAATCAGCTGTACGTATATATATATCTCCATATCCCCTCCCTCTTGGGTCTCCCTCCCACCCTCCCTATCCCACATATCTAGGTGATCACAAAGCACCGAGCTGATCTCCCTGTGCTATGCGGCTGCTTCCCATTAGCTATCTGTTTTACATTTGGTAGTGTATATATGTCCCTGCCACTCTCCTACTTCGTCCCAGCTTCCCCTTCCCCTTCCCTGTGTCCTCAAGTCCATTCTCTATGTCTGTGTCTTTATTCCTGTCCTTCCCCTAGGTTCTTCAGAACCACCTTTTTTTTAAGATTCCATATATATGCATTAGCATATGGTATTTATTTTTCTCTTTCTGACTTACTTCACTCTGTATGACAGCCTCTAGGTCCATCCACCTCACTACAAATAACTCAACTTCGTTTCTTTTTTGGCTGAGTAACATTCCATTGTATATATGTGCCATATCTTCTTTATTCATTCATCTGTCAGTGGACACTTAGGTTGCTTCCATGCCCTGGCTATTGTAAATAGAGCTGCAATGAACATTGTGGTGCATGACTTTTTTTGAATTATGGTTTTCTCAGGGTTTATGCCCAGTAGTGGGATTTCTGGGTCATACGGTAGTTCTATTTTTAGTTTTTTAAGGAACCTCCATACTGTTCTCCATAGTGACTGTATCAATTTACATTCCCACCAACAGTGAAAGAGGGTTCCCTTTCCTCCACACCCTCTCCAGCATTTACTGTTTGTAGATTTTTTTATGATGGCCATTCTGACCAGGATGAGGTGATGCCTCATTGTAGTTTTGATTTGCATTTCTCTAATGATTAGTGATGTTGAGCATCCTTTCATGTGTTTGTTGGTGATCTGTATATCTTCTTTGGAGAAATGTCTATTTAGGTCTTCTGCCCATTTTTGGATTGTTCATTTTTTTGATATTGAGCTGCATGAGCTGCTTGTATATTTTAGAGATTAATCCTTTGTCGGTTGCTTCATTTGCAAATATTTTCTCCCATTCTGAGGGTTGTCTTTTTGTCTTGTTTATGGTTTCTTTTGCGGTGCAAAAGCTTTTAAGTTTCATTAGGCCCCATTTGTTTATTTTTGTTTTTATTTCCATTTCTCTAGGAGGTGGGTCGAAAAGGATCTTGACGTGATGTATGGCATAGAATTTTCTATGCTTACCTCTGAGTTTTATAGTGCCTGGCCTTATATTTAGGTCTTTAATCCATTTTGAGTTTATTTTTGTGTATGGTCTTAGAGAGTGTTCTAATTTCATTCTTTTACATGTAGCTGTCCAGTTTTCCCAGCACCACTTATTGAAGAGGCTGTCTTTTCTCCATTGTATATTCTTGCCTCCTTTATCAAAGATAAGGTGACCATATGTGCATGGGTTTATCTCTGGGCTTTCTATCCTGTTCCATTGATCTATATTTCTGTTTTTGTGCCAGTACCATACTGTCTTGATTACTGTAGCTTTGTAGTATAGTCTGAAGTCCAGGAGGCTGATTCCTCCAGTTCCGTTTTTCTTTTTCAAGATTGCTTTGGCTATTCCAGGTCTTTTATGTTTCCATGAAAATTGTGAAATTTTTTGTTCTAGTTCTGTGAAAAATGTCATTCATAGTTTGATAGGGATTGCATTGAATCTGTAGATTGCTTTGAATAGTATAGTCATTTTCACAATGCTGATTCTTCCAATCCAAGAACATGGTATATCTCTCCATCTGTTTGTATCATCTTTAATTTCTTAACATTTTATACACTGGAGAAACTTTTTTCTCAAAGATGGCATTATCGATGGTTTAAAAAATGATTATGATTGCTAGAAGGGCTTGACTTATGAAATCTAGTCCTGACATATATTACTTTTACAGAAAAATGGATTTATCTCAATTGGCTGTTAATGTCATCTAAAAAGGGGGACCACTGAAAATTAGCTGCCAGACACAAAATCATCTTAGTTGAAATTAGAATACATTTAGAATATGTTTTATAAGAAAGACAAAGTGACAAAACTGGCTTTCAGATAGGGCAACTTTTTAAATGCCATATATTTTATCTTAAGTATGGTGTGGATTGTTTGTCAGAACCAGGCTATTCCCATCTCTTTCCCTTTCCTCCCAGTCCAAGGGCTCAACACCACGGTCCAATTCTTCAAAAATGATTTGGGATAAGAACCATTTTGATGTAAACATCTACAGCGCCATTTGGAGCTCTACAGAGAATCAATAAAACAAATGAGCTTAAATTACAGCTGAACTAATCATGTAAATGTTTAAAATGATAAGACTTCAATTCAAGCTTTTCTAAATGCCAATGAACCTAACTAATTACCATATCTGTCCCAGTTTGGGATGAGTTTGAGTATCCAGGTCTTGTTAACAAGTCTTCTCTTGTCCAAGGCAAAGAAAATCAGGTGGAAGAAGTTTCCAAGCCTAGTACTAAAAATGGAAACATCCATACCGTTTTGTGATCCATTTCTAATACACTATGTGGTCAAAAGAACAGATTTATCTTGTAACAAAAAACTAAATGTTTCCCATTTTTAAAAAGAAGCAATAACAAGAACCACAGTTCTACTGTCTATCTTCCATAAAGAATGTATCTTCCTATTTCTATATTGCTAGGGTTTTTTCGGCGCTAGGAACTTCATACTTACCTATGCTCTAATTAATCAAGATAACATGATCCATCCTCAAGTTAATGTTATCCTAAACAACTTTTCTAATGTTTTCATTAACTTTCTTTAAATTGCCATTATGGTGAAGATGTAACGTGTCACCCAGGCCCTTGTCTTTATTTCTGTCTAATAGTGGTAGAAGCCGCAAAACTTACACACTGTATTATCTATTGCAATGAGAATACTGCCAGCCCCAGATCAAATGCCTTTCTTTCCTCAAAGCCCCAACAGTGCTGCCCTCCCCACCCCACCCCCCATAAATTAGCAGTGTTTAGTAGGAGACTTGCCCACATTCTATAGATTACTTTAAGGAAAAGCTCCATCATCCATAATACATTTGGGCTTCTTTCTAGTTGAAGATTTATATATTTTTTTATTGATGGGTTATGAATATTGACACAGGAGATATTCATTGTTTATTGAAGGCTTGTTTACATAAAAGATCTTCACAGGCTACCCCCTAAGTCTAGAGGTCCTAAACCAGTGTCAGGGAGCTGTCTGGGTATTTTTTCCCACGTATTGCACTGCCATTCTACCAACAATAGAGGCCCATTAACGTTTGGCCCTTCAAGTTACTGCAGCCCAAGCCTCAGTGGCAGGACGTCTGCCCAATATGTAAAATAACGGAATGAATGGATTCCTTGGAAACAATGATAACAAGACCTGGCTGAGCTAACTGTGACAGCATGTGGTAATTTTCCAGCCCGCTGGCCCTGGAAAGGAAACTGGAACACAAAGCGGAGACTGCGGGGCGGGCCGGCCTGAATAGCTGCAAACAAGTGCAGAATATCTGATGATGTCATACCCACAGTTTGACAGATGGGGCTGGACCATTTTGCCCCCTTCAAGTGTGCTCTTAACTATTTGTATTCCATCGGCTTCTCACTTGGGAAGTTCAATCCTGTAATCACCTGCTTGAAAGACTAAACAAACCTTAACTGTCATGTGCTTGATTCAAGTACCACTAGTTTTATGAAGAAAAATGATATCCATTATTAGTGGCTGAATGCTGAGGGGGGCCAAGGGGGAGAGCGTGCTGCTATGGATTAATGCATCATCTCTGCTTTCAGCTGTGGGCCAGGTTTTGAGTCTAGCTCTGACTGAATCCTGCCATACACTTTGAATAGCATAATGAAGTATTGTTATAACCTCCATCTAGTCATTACATCAGGGAAACAGACATCTAAAGTTATCAAAACTGATTACAAGCTGAGCTTTTGTGTCTATAAAATAAATATGCTAAAAGACGGCTTTTATTTTTTTTTAGTCTTATGGGTGTTCTCTCTAGGTTGGATGTTTTAGTGCTTATAGCACTATGTGTCATTATATGTAAGTTGGTGCTAGGGCGTATCTATAAGACAGCGTTCTCCCAAAACGCGTTGGTATGTAGATCTGCGTGTGCGTACGTGTTTAAGTTGGTGCATGGGAGACAGAGAAAATGAAGATTGACAACATTTATAAAAATGAGACACAACTCAATTAAAATACACCGAAAATAGTAAATGAACTGGAGTACTCGGTTTAATTGTAACGACACAAGACTGTCTTTTTCCTCCTTTCAAATAAGTAGTTGCTTTGGATCTCACATGTCTTTGCCATTTTATTCGTGTAGTTCTTTTTATTTACTTTTCAAGGAATTTCTGTAAATATACACAGGCTACAGAATAGGTCTCAGATACAGCTTTACACTTTAATCTTTTCATCAAATAGCTAACCAAAGCTGGATAGCCAAAAGATTCTGTTTATGGAGAAGTGATATCTTTCCCACAGAAAAGCATGGCACATGGCCTAGCTTGTGGAAACAAGAATAATAGCAACAGCATGATAAAAATATTAATGGTTAGGATTCATAAAATACCTTTTCAACTAGGAAAGTACCACACACTCAACTACTTTCTTCAGAGTCTCACAAATTATAGAAGCTGTATAGAAGCTATGCTAAACTTAGCTTCCCCTGTCTTATCTAACATAGTTGTTGGGTAGGGAAAAAAAGTGAAAGCAAGGGGAATTCTCCCCCTCATCCTCGAAGACTTAGTTATGCCCAACTCACCTCTGCCCTGAACCTCCACCCTTACCTTTTGGATGTGAAGGAAAAAACATATTAGTAATATCCTCTACCATTACCCTGCTCACCTGGACACAAGCAGGCTATGCTTTGGTTATCTTTGATGCATTCATTTTATAATGAGATCTACCATCTACTTGGTATTGGGCCATAGCTTTATTCTGTGCAAATACTCCAACTGGGATTGTGCTTTAAAGTCAATCTAAGAGAATTATTTGCACAATGTATATGTGCACCAGTGGCTACTTTTCAACAGCAGAGTTGTGGTTCATAAACAGCCCTAATCTCTTCCAAGGCCATGCCTAAGTTTGAGGGCCTAAGTGGCTGCCAATGCTGATACCTAAGGAGAAGCTCATGACAGGGCACGTGGCTTATGAAGAGGAGCTCATCTCTGCTTCCCACATTTCTCACTAACACCAAGGGCATCCCTCTATGTGTTTACACCAGATGGAGCTCACCGTCTGTTACAAAAAGCCAAATTGTTTTATTTGTAGCCATGGTGCTTATATCCCTACAGGAGACTGAGAGGGTGAGAGAAAAGGAAAAAAAAAAATGGTGAGGATAGGTAATAAGAACTTTCCACTAACACAAGTCATAATCTGATGCTATCCACAAGCTGTTCTCTGAGACACAATTCTGATCCAGCTATGGCAGTGGCCTAGGTGGGGATCTCTTAGGAGGCCTGGAGATCATGGTCAAAAAGTCAGTTGAGGAACAGTGTGACACTGGATAGGAAGGAGAAACAGAACCCTTCATTCCCATTGTGAACACTGAGTTAAAGTGTGTTAACACATTGGCTTTCTCAGAGTTTTCATCTGACCAAAAAGCCAAACTACTGAGGGTAATCAAAGTAATATCAGCAACAATGACAATCATGGTAGTATTTCATAATAACTATAACCTGGGAGGATGTTCGAAAGAAACTGATTGATGAATTCCCCACACACATTTAATTCAACCTGTAAAGATAATGTCATATTAAGTTAAACCAAGGATCATCCAGCCCAATATGCCAATTCATCATTTGGAAGGACATATTGTCGTTCAAGTTCACACTTTCATAAGTAATTTATTTCTGCAAATATGGCTAATTCCTTAACAATGAACTATAGGTGTGCCAGGACTTGACCTATCTAAAGATTTCTTGAATCTGCTGGGAATTTAAGCCTATCATCACTACTTGGGGTAACAAGATTCATAAATATATCAGCCACCTCATAAAACCATGCTTCATGTCTATATGAAATTTACAGTTCAGTTCAATTAAATAAATATTTATTAAGGATTCACCTAGTGAATGGCACTATACAAGAACAGCCAGAAATACAAAGGTGGGCAAGGAGGCTTCAGAAAACATACGATCAGTGAGAGGGAGATATGCATAGACACAAGTGTTGGCAATGATCATGGAGTAGGGGGTATGCTGTGGAAAGTAGATACAAGTTATAAGTAAAGCCTAAAAGAAATATCCCCCAGGGAGACTGCTGGGGTTTGGGGAACACATCCATGTTTGCCGTAGAAATATTATACAACAATTTTTAAACTTTAAGCAGGATGCTGAATGAATTTGGGAGTGTTTCTCCCTCTGCAATTTTTTGGAAGAGTTTGAGAAGGATCAGTGTTAGCTGTTCTCTGAATGTTTGATGGAATTCGCCTGTGAAGCCATCTTGTCCTGGACTTTTGTTTGTTGGGAGATTTTTAATTATGTTTTCAATTTCAGTACTTGTGATAGGTCTGTTTATATTTTCTAATTCTTCCTGGTTCTGTCTTGGAAAATTGTACCTTTCCAAGAATTTGTGTGTTTCTTTGTGGTTGTCCACTTTATTGGCATACAGTTGTTTGTAGTAGTCTCTTATAATCCTTTGTATTTCTGCAGGGTCAGTTGTGATTTCTCCTTTTTCATTTCTAATTTTATTGATTTGCATCCTCTCCCTTTTTTTCTTGATGAGTCTGGCTAAGGGTTTATCAATTTTGTTTATCTTTTCAAAGAACCAGCTTTTAGTTTTAGTTTTATTGATCTTTGCTATTGTTTTCTTCATTTCTATTTCATTTATTTCTGCTCTGATATTTATGATTTCTTTCCTTCTACTGACTTTGATAGTTTTAGAAGTCCTAACTATGGCAATCAGAGAAGAAGAAGAAATAAAAAGAATACAAATTAGAAAAAAGGAAGTAAAACTGTCACTGGTTGCAGATGACCCTAGGGTTGATAGAAAACCCTAAAGATGCCACCCGAAAACTACTAGAACTAATCAATGAATGTGATAATGTTGCAGGATACAAAATTAATGCACAGAAATCTCTGGCGTTCCTTATACACTGACAAGGAAAAATCAGAAAGAGAAATTAAGGAAACACTCCCATTTACCATTGCAACAAAAAGAATAAAATACCTAGAAATAATCCTGCCTAAGGAGGCGAAAGACTTGTACTCAGAAAACTATAAGACACTGATGAAAGAAATCAAAGATAACATAAACAGATGGAGAAATATACCATGTTCTTGGATTGGAAGAATCAATATTGTGAAAATGACTATATACTACACAAAGCAATCTACAGATTCAATGCAATCCCTATCAAACTACCAATGGCATTCTTCCTAGAATTAGAGCAAAGTGTTTTACAATTCGTATGGAAACACAAAAGACCCCAAATAGTCAAAGCAATCCTGAAAAAGAAAAATGGAGCTGGAGGAATCAGGCTCCCGGACTTCAGACTATACTACAAAGTTACAGTAACAAGACAGTATGGTATGGGCACAAAAACAGAAATATAGATCAATGGTGCAGGATAGAAAGCCCAGAGATAAACCCATGCACCTATGGTCACCTAATCTATGACAAAGGAAGCAAGAATATACAATGAAGAAAAGACAGCCTCTTCAATAAGTGATGCTGGGAAAACTGGACACTATAAAACTCTTAGAGGAAAACATAGGCAGAACACTCTTTGACATAAATTGCAGCAAGATCTTTTTTGACCCACCTCCTAGAGTAATGGAAATAAAAACAAAAATAAACAAATGGGACTTAAAAGCTTTTGCACAGCAAAGGAAACCATAAACAAGACAAAAAGACAACCCTCAAAATGGGAGAAAATATTTGCAAATGAAACAACAGACAAAGGATTAATCTCCAAAATATACAAACAGCTCATGGAGCTCAATATCAAACAAACAATCCAGTTAAACAATGGGTAAAAGACCTAAATAGACATTTCACCAAGGAAGACCTACAGATGGCCAAGAGGCACATGAAAAGATGTTCAACATCACTAATTATTAGAGAAATGAAAATCAAAACTACAATGAGGAGGCTTCCCTGGTGGCGCAGTGGTTAAGAATCTGCCTGCCAGTGAAGGGGTCACGGTTCGATCCCTGGTCCGGGAAGATTCCACATGCCGCGGAGCAACTAAGCCCGTGGGCCACAACTACTGAGCCTGTGCTCTAAAGCCCGCGAGCCACAACTGCTGAAGCCCGCGGGCCTAGAGCCCATGTTCTGAAACAAGAGAAGCCACCGCAATGAGAAGCCCGTGCATCACAACGAAGAGTAGCCCCTGCTCACTCACCACAACTAGAGAAAGCCTGTGCACAGCAAAGAAGACCCAACACGGCCAAAAATAAAATAAATAAATAAATTTATGAAAAAAAAAAAACTACAATGAGGTATCACCTCACACTGGTCAGAATGTCCATTATCAAAAAATCTAGAAACAATAAATGCTGGAAAGGGTGTGGTGAAAAGGGAACCCTCCTGCACTGTTGGTGGGAATATAAATTGATACAACCACTATGGAAAACAGTATGGAGGTTCCCTAAAAAACTAAAAATAGAACTACCATATGACCCAGAAATCCCACTACTGGGCATATACCCAGAGAAAACCATAATTCAAAAAGAGACATGTACCACAGTGTTCACTGCAGCACTATTTACAATAACTAGTACATGGAACCAACCTAAATGTCCATCGACAGATGAATGGATAAAGAAGATGTGGCACATATATACAATGGAATATTACTCAGCCATAAAAAGAAACGAAATTGAGTTATTTGTAGTGAGGTGGATGGACCTAGAGGCTGTCATACAGAGTGAAGTAAGTCAGAAAGAGAAAAACAAATACCGTATGCTAACGCATATATATGGAATCTAAAAAAAAAAAAAAAAAATGGTACTGATGAACCTAGTTCCAGGGCAGGAATAAAGATGTAGACATAGAGAATGGACATGAGGACACGGGGTGGGAGGGCGAGGCTGGGGCGAAGTGAGAGTAACATCGACATATATACACTACCAAATGTAAAAGAGTTAGCTAGTGGGAAGCAGCCGCATAGCACAGGGAGATCAGCTCAGTGCTTTGTGATGACCTAGAGGGGTGGGATAGGGAGGGTGGGAGGGAGGCTCAGGAGGGAAGGGATATGGGGACATATGTATACCTATGGCCGATTCACTTTGTTGTACAACAGAAACTAACACAGTATTGTGAAACAATTATACTCCAATAAAGATTAAAAAAAAAAAACTTAAGCTATGTGAACAAAATTCTGTAAATAAAAATGTAATAAAGAAAAAAAAAAAGGATGTTGCCCAGGTTCAGAGTCTTCATCTTTCTAGATTGAAGCCAAGTCTTGTCTTTTAGTTTATCTGCTTTCAGAAAACACCCTTTAACCCTTTTATCATTTTAGTGGCTCTCCTCTGGACATTTTCCAGTTGCATCAGTTTTTTAAGCATGTTTCCATTCTCACTTTCTGTTAAGCATGTTTAAGTATATAAATGGACGTTTGAACTTGGTATGTAAAAATAAGAAGGAAAACTGTCAGATCAAAGTCCAAAATACTGTAGGTCAAACTTCGAATATCAAAAAGTAAGTACGTAAATCCTTATATACATTGCTGCTATAGAGAAGTTCAAGAAAAGGTTCAACTAGAGAAAAATTTGAAGATAGGGACAAGGAGAATCATGCAGTTCTCATGGATTACTTAGCAAAAGCTTTGGGGGTGAAGTCCTATAATCACCAAAATACCTAATTCTGCGGCTGTTTGTGTAACTGTCGTTAATGCATGTCAGAGCATAAATTTGAATTGCTGTACTTGGTTTTGGGTATAGCTGACCTATTTTTGTCATTTTCTAGGTGTGATGTTTGAAAAATTACTGGTCCCTTCTGCATATTGTTTCTTTATTGGTAGAATAGAAATAATATCTATGTTGTAGAGCTCTTAGCTCAGCTACTAGAATATAATAAATTTAATAAATTCTATAACCTGCTGCTCTGAACAAAAACATAAATAATAAAGTCTCTCTTTCCTTAACTGTAAAATGAAAAATTTTGTGTCAAAAGTTTTGCAGTTGCTTTTAACTCTGAAAAATGTGTTTCTGTAAAGCAGAAATCTATAGTTAAATAAGATGATAATTAAATAAGATGATAAATACCATCCTCTGCTTATTTATCTTAAAAAGGAGACATAACTTGGGAGACTCAAACGAGGCAGCAGGCGTTAACTGAAAGGAGGTGGGTCTCACTGTATGAGCCTCATGATCAGCTCTAGGTCTGGGCTTCACTCACTGAATGACCCCAAGCAAGTCAGGGAACCGTTCCAAAGTCACCTATAGAAAGGGACTATGATTGCTTACCTCAATATGAAAGCCCTTTGTCAACTTCGAAGTGCTATAACATCATCAGTTATTACTGTCTTAGATGACTTTGGAAGCTAGCTACTCCAGTCGTGTTTCAGCATTTTTGTTACCAGAACAATTAAAGCCAAAAGTGGATAAGAATAACATTTTTTAATATTTTATTTAAAATATTTACTTACATTAAAAAAAATTCAAAATGTCACTAAATTTCTTCTATGAAGGGTTTATTTACAATTCCTACTTACTCACTGTATTCAACTTTCTGTCTAAAGCCAGGTCTGCTTTCTGAGCACACCCATCAAGGTCACTGTGTATTCAGATCTGTTTCTCAAACTAATTAGAATAAGCTGGGATAGATTCTATTTCAATTCGGATGTTTTGTTAAAAATATTCTTGAAACCAATTCACCAATATTCATTAAGTCTCTTCTGAAAGAAGGCACTGAGATAGCGGCTGCAATAAATACAACATGAATAAGATTAAGTCACCGACCTTAAGAAATTGCCAAAACTGGTAAAGTATAAAACAGGTACACAAGTGATTACTACTGAGGATAAGACAAATGCTCTGAGAGAAATAAAAACCAAGTTTTATGAGAGAATCAAAGAAAGAAAAGATACACTTCACCTGGAGAATAATTTAATTTGCAATTAGAAAAGTTCTTTTCAGGATGGATCTGCCAATAACTTGCAAATTAAATATATGAAAAGACTATAATTATAATGCAGGGTGGCCCATTTAAAGAAGTCCCACTTAACATAATGTGATTTCAAGAGCAATAAGATAAAGAATACATAGTTCAAGTGCATATAGATCCTCTTTTTTGAAGGGCACCAAGGCTTTTTACTGTCAAGTTTTTTTTTTTTTTTTGAAATGAGTGACCCTATCTAATAGGATCACAGTATTTTTTAAAAATAAGATAAATTTGAAGAGATGCTGCAAAGTTCCTGGATGAAGATGCTCCATTCCATCTGTGTTAGTGGACACTGTGTGAAGTCCCACGTGTGTCGTGCCCTCTGGCACTTCTGCAGGTGCGTTAACCCGCTCAGTCATCAGGGCATCACCGGGTCATACAGACTTCCAGGGAAGGAGGCAGCTCCTGAAGAGGCCCCTTTCCAGGCTATCTTTCTTCGGAGTCTAGTGGCCCTCTCTAAAGGATAGGATCCCTCACCCCTGCCCCTCCACCCTCCCCCAGTCTGGGTCTGGGTACCATTAGTGCACTGGAGCAGCAATTTCACTAAATTGTACCTTACTGGCCCCTTATTACGAAAGGAAGTGTGAATGCTGCCAAGCCCTTTCCTAACTGGCAATGGAATCACAGGTCAGAAAACATCTCTAGCAAGCATAAATTATTAGGCTCACTATAAAAGAGAGCTGACAGATGAAACAGGCATTTCCATGAGTGAACAATACAGCTTCAATTCAAAGACTGCTGATTGGGTGTTCAGCCCTCCAGCATAAACAGCTATTCAGATTTTAAACTGTAACCAAGTGCATAAAGAGAAGGAATGCCACGGCCACCTCGGGTTCTTCAGAACAATTCAACAAGGGATGTGATATAAATAAAATGTCAAACTATAGGTTGAGTATTTCTTCTTCTTCCCTAAGGTGCTTCACAGCCCAGGAAACAGAAGGTTAGTGTTTCAGGCTGAAGGCCGCTCTGGAAACCTGGCCAGCCGAGTTCCCCCACTGGCTGTCCCAGAGCCTCGCCAAGAGATGGGCACTGAGCAGGCCAGCCTCCCTCTCCTCCTACCCTGTCTGTCTGAGTCGTTCCCAGCCTCTGCTTTTGTAAGATGCTATCTGTATTCATGGGGCGAGGCTGTCGGGGATGAGGTCACAAACATGTAATTATAAACCTCTTAGCAAGGCAAAGCGTTCTACTCCTAAGGAAAGTAGACGCTGCCAGTTTCTTACTGTGATGCCACAAAGAGCACCTCCCCAAGATAAAACTATATGTAGTTAACAAAACGAATAGCATTTATCTCTATGGTTTGCCAAAGGATGCAAATCCCAGGCGTTTAGAGCCTTCTAGACTTTCTCAGGAGAATGGAACAAGAACCTAAGACTATCTGCAATCTTTGATTATATGTAAATCTCTGGTTAAAATAGCAGTGGGTAGCTGTGTGTATCTAGAAACAGGAGACGCAAGAGTGCTTAGTGATTACTAAAAGAGAATGCTTCACCATCTTACCAGTAGGGTACATTTCTTAACGATGCCAAAATATTGGACACTTCCATGTTGGGCTAACATTGTGTCCTCTTGAGTTTCAGAAGGTCAGTAGAAGTCACTTTAGGCACGAGTAACAAAGGAAGTGATCTGGAGTTTCTTCCCTGAGGGACCTGGGCTCTGTGACTTCTCAAAGACCTACACGCTAAGCGGTCTGCCCCCAACCTTTGCCCCTGTGGGGTCAGTTTAGGTCTCTTTTCCTACGCAAAAGGGCACCCGTTATCACAGAAACGCTCGCTTGTCAGTGGTTGCGTCTGGGTTGATTTTTCAGTAGTTTCCACTGTAGGCTGGAAGTCTTCCCATATTGATGATATCCACCCAGAGATGCCCCCGGTTAGGGGAAAGCGCTGATTGTTTTTAACAAATTTGATCACACAAATAGCTCCATTTAAATTGAAGACATAGTCAGAGGAGGTTAAATTGTAACATATGTATTTTTTCCATCTTGATATGTTTGCATCAGATCATAATTGTGAATAATGTACTGGCGTTCCAGGAGTCACTATTTAAAAATCTGTTTGGGGATGACGCTTCTTTACATTGATGGGAATTACAAAAACAAACGGGTCTTTCTGCTCTGAAGTACCCCTTTCTAATGTCCTTGCCTCCTGGAATATACTGGTAACACTGTATTTAGATGCTAAGGATAAAGTCAATTATTTACAAATAAACAAGGAATTCTACTGCTACTACTCAAAATGTAGAGAACCCACAATGTGTGAAAGTGTTTTGTTATTAAAAATACCTCTGCTAAGGCGGTGCTCAGGCGTGGCTGTGTGAGAATGCTGTCCAGAAAGTGAAGGTCTCGTGCAACCTGCCACTGACTGGAAGATGTGAAGCCTCCACCCAGTTATTGGGTTGTTGGCATGGGATTATTCTGATGACCGGTGATTATCAATTTCTACAGGATCATTCCAAAAGATTCAAATTGGCTTAGTTTTCTATACTCCAATCCAGTGGTTTTGTTTTGAAATTACAGCATAGGGAAAGAAACTTTCTTCCCTTCCCCTGGTAGGAGAGTGCTTCATTTTTTTAGAGCACATTTTTTAGAGCACATTTTTCTGCTCTAATGTATCTGAGTGAAGCAAGTGCTTTACAGAATGTCCTGATCCAGAGAGTTCTGAGAGAAAACTTGTACATTATCACCCACTAATTATTTTCCCACTGATCTTCTCAGGCAACGTAATTATGAGGTGAATTGTATTAGCAGATGTAACCCTAATGTTAGAAACTTCAATTAAAAAGCAATAATAACCTTCAAAACTACTGCTTTTACTCTATACATCTGAAAATATTTGCATCTACTCTAGATAGCTGTGTGTCCATGATATTCCAAACTTGGCATCGTTCCCTGTGTGCTTCTTTACTGTGACAGTCAACGTCTTGTGACTACATGTATTCAGTATTTATCTGTCCTCTTGATCAATGGTTCTCAATTTCCTGTGCACACTTAAAAATTCCGGAAGCTTTTAAAAAAATACTGATTTCCAAGCCAGAGAAAACTGAATCTCTATGTGTTTGTGCATGTATTGGGCGTGGGGAACAGGGAAGACTCATTGGGTTTTTTTTGCTGTTGTTGTTGTTACTTCCAAGGTGATTCTAATGTGCAGCAAGAGACAAAAACGACTGTCCCAGATTGTTAGCTCCATGAAGAATAGGACTATTTCTGTATCTTGCTGCATGGAAAATACGAGAACTCAAAACTTCACGGTGAATAAATAAATGAATATCACACTGCTGTCATGTACAGCACACTTCTTTGTCAACAAAACCTAGGCAGGAATTTCAAGAACCTCTTATATTTGAAACTAACCTTGGACAACTGGCCTCTGAGTGTTATTTGTGATGAAGCATAAGTTGAAATTATAACATTAGTTCAGGCCTTTCTCTATAAGCTTAAATTCCTACCGTGAAGTGGCCTCAGCTGTAGAATGCTAGCCAGCACCCTCGAACCATCACCCACCCTCTGCCCCCAGGGTGCACAGGCAGGAGAAGGCGCGCACTAGAGGGGAGGGAGAACCGATGCACTCTTCCATACCTGCCCTACCTTTTCAGGTACACGAACATTGAGTTGTGCATGAATGAAACTTGTATTAGCACGAGAAATATTGGCCTTTTCATTAGTTTATGTCAAAAGATGGCGAGACATAAAATTGCAAATTTCCTACGTAGGTTATAAAGACATGGATATCTACAGTTAGTGATAGCCCTGCTCCATTCAGGTTATGGGTCTGGGTCTGGTAGGGAGATGTTGATGAAGGGCAGTGTCTGCCCACCTTAATATCAAAATCAAAAATCCATATCTGAAGTGATGGATGTAAAAGCCAGGCTAGTCATTACTTCTAGGGGAAGGAGGAGGTAAGATTAGAATAAGGCACATACAGGGAGGGTGGCTGAAAAAATACTCGTTCTTGACCTAGATGCAGTTACAAGGTTTTCACCAGAAGCTAGTCATTAAGCTACACATTGGTTTGGTGTGGTTTTTCTGGATCTGTGTTTTATTTGATAATAAAAAGTTTAGATTAAAATACATTAATAGCAGTCAACCAATACTTTATACCGATTTTAATTCAAAATAATTCATCTCACTGTAATATATAAGTGTATGAAGCACAAAAACTTTTACATCTGAATTCAACTTATCTCTTAAACTCTGTGAACATATTAGTTGTTACCACCTGTCAGATTATTATGCTCGCTAAATGTGTCCTTCCCTCATCTTCCAGGCCTCAAGGGGAATTCCCTTCAGTTAGCGCGGTGGGACTCAGAGGCTAAGTTTGTATGGGTTGGTCAAAACATTTGTTTGGGTTTTTCCATAACATCTTACAGAAAAACCCAAACGAACTTTTTGGCCAGCCCAATATTTCCTCAACAGAAGCCATGTGTGACATTCGTGACTTCCATCATGAACCTGCCCCCGCCCCCCGCTCCCTTCCCAGACAACAGAGTCCAGGCTTTCCAGGCCATCATTCTGGATAGCACCCCAGCCCCCTGGAACACCTAAGCTCCCTTCTCTAGATTTAGTTGGGGATATAGAATCAGGGACAATTATGTGGTTTCTCCCAGTTTTCTCCTTCTTCCACCAATCTTTTCCCTCCTAAGTAAAACTTTAGTTCTAATTATGGAATAATTGGGGTGGCTCTTTTTTATTTCTCCCCAACCCCTTGATTTCTCCTTGAATCTCCTGTGTGTCTGTCAGTCAGTTGACATTTCCTGAACATCCAATTCTGTCCTTTGTGAGTTTTGCCAATTTCTCAGAGTGATTCTGACTTCTCGGGGCTTTCTTCTTATTTTATCTTTTTACAGTTCCTTTCTCTTCTCTCTTGGTAAATATGTCTTCCAACTGCTCTTTTTCCTCCCACTGTTTCCTGAAGGAATTAATGAATATCTATATACTCCCTTTATTAGTCTTCCATCCTCATACCTCCTTCTCACCCCTGCCACAGTTACCTATTTCCTGAAGGAAATTGGATTACTCACTGCATCCAATTGTCATTGACAGACATTCAAGTTCATATCCCCTCAAGACTGTTTTAATTTATTAGCTTGAATTCCAACTTTTAGGATCCTTTTTGACAAAGAGTATATTTAAATCCTTATTGACAATAATCCTAACAATAATTCCTACTCAAAGCATATTTCACTCATGCAGTACGTGTATTTTCTAAATAAAAAAAAAAAATCTTCTTAACCTTCCAGTGAGCCAAGGAAAAAGCATAATTATTCCCATTTTGTATATGAAAGCACTGAGGTAAAACAATACATATTTTCCCAGTGGCTAAATAAAATAGAAAGGAAATGAATGCCTAACTTGCAGTTATGTGGGCCACGAAGAAAAAAGTTCTTGAAACTCTAGAAAATTCAGATGAACCCTTTGTGCCAATGACTTACCATAGCCGCCCTTGAAGTGATTATAGTGAATATTTATTCAAGAAATTCTGAGATAGCTCATGTATGTCATGCTACCCTGAGGATGAAATGTCAAATGACTGGGAATAAGGGAAATGCCAGGAAGAACATGACCCAGAGAGGCGATTAATATGGAGTTTATCCATTGAGATATAAAATTTTAATGAAAATCTTTGACTTAATGCAACCTGAAGATGAAGAAACCCTGGAGATACTTTTAAGACCTGAAATAGTGCCTTTCTAGCATTCAGAGACCTGCCTGAACTTTCTCTCACCCTCTTTCTCCTCACACAATGCTTCTGCCTTGGGAGGCTGTGTCACATGTGAAGAAATGAAAAAAATCAGTCTTAACTTGATTCATACAGGAGAAATGGGGGGAAATAGAAATGGTTCCCCGGTCAGGTCTGTGACATTACAGGTGTGTAAGTGTTGAATTGATGGAGTGCGGAAAAACAAAACAAAACAGAAAACTACAAATTGAAACTTTAGCCTTAAACTCAAATAGTTTTGGATGTAGGTTCTGGCTATTGCAACACGTAACATATAGGCAAGAAGCCTACAGAAAAATTTTGTGATGCAGGCTAAACTGATGTTAGATTTCTATTTCTTGCTTGTAAGAGTGCTTTTTTTGCATGGACCAGTTGATTCCCTCTCAGTTAAAGTAGCTGATCCTATTCAACTAGAATTTCCTCCTCCTATCCAGACATCAGTTCATAGCACATGATTTGCCCAAGGTTCCTGTTGATTAACAGGCCATCCAGAACAATAAGTGGTCTCAGTTGTAACTATTACTTGCCATATTTCTTATTAGTATTTTATTACTACTATTATTACACACTCTTGTGTACCAGTAGAATCGCTGAAGTCTTATTTCTTTCTCACTCTCAGGAAGAATTGATGCCACCTCTAACTTTCTTTTACTGTCCTTGAAACCGTAATCATGGTCAATCTTTGCCAAGGAATAAAAGGAACTTTGCAAGGGGTTCCTCTCATGTTGCACACTTCTTGTGCAAATCAAGATATTATTCTTCTGAGTTCCTGTCTGTCAGCTTATGAGACCCATTAATAAAAATCCAGAGAGTCAGGAAAACATCATGTTGCTGGACCTTTCCAAAAAACTGTGCTCCTCTTTGATAAATTCAAGAAACCTAAGTGAGGAGGAAGAATTTTTAAGCAAAAGAATAAATGTCCAGAAGGGGTATTATAGCCATAAGAGATTCCTCTGAGCAAAGCTTCAAGTGCACAATAAGCATATGGAAAACATCAAATTGATTCAGGGGCCTCGTTATGTTCTATATCCTGATCCCTTACCCCATTCTCAGAATGCTTAAAAAAAAATCCTTCGGTTCTAATAACCATTCTAGGTGCCATAATAACCCTTAGGGATGTTAAGGCTCCTCTTTGGGATTGGATTGGTTGGAAGGAAAAAGAACCAGGATCCCCGCATATACACATATTACGCAAATGTGTACATCTCTGTTGTGAAATGAGAAAAGAAAGGAAAAAGAGTTGCAGAATTATTTTTTTATGTCCGACAGGATACCATTTCATTATTTTTATATTGAGATGACATCTGATCTCCATCCCAAATAGAGGCGCTCATAGCTTTTTGCTACTAACAGAGAAAACCATTAGTGCTGACAGGCTGATCACATTCTCAAAAGTCAGGATCTGCTGTAATAGTGCTTTCTCTTCATCATTTGTCATTTCTGTGGGGTCCCTTTAACTCTGGTGTCAACATATGTGTTCCTCACATCTGAGTTGACATCCTTACTTGAAAAGCATGTTTTATTCCTGTTGCTTCAAATGCATAACCTATTTTAATAATTAAAAATAATTTTATGAAGAGAAATATCTATAATATTGAAAATGTATCAACATATTGATCACTATTTTCCTTTGATGTTTATCTGGAATTTCTCTCCAAATTTGGTGAGGTAAAAAATGGACAGATACCATTCATCTTTGCTGAAGTGAAAATGGACAGGTATCATTAATCTCCTTTAATAGGTAGGGCCACACAGGAGACTCTCCTGAAGGAGTCATCTGAGGGTGAAAGCTAAATCTTCTCATCCTCAGTTAACGGTATCTTAATTTGAAGCAATGTCTGAGGATTGTAATGTTGGAGCATGGGTTAGTACAACTTCAAATTGTAATACAACCTTCTCCCTCTAGTTTCGGTTCAGGAAAGTTAATGGAAAGAAAAAGAATGAAAGGGACTTGATGTCTGATTGAGTTGGAGGCCAGAGATGAAGGAGGAATCAATTACCTCCCCTCTCCCCTGCTGTTCTTGGCTTCTATAACCTTCCATCCCAAATCTTTTGTTCTTCCCATTTTCAAACAGTGCCTTTTTTATTCCATCTCTAATCCCCAGTTTGCCAACCTAGAGCTTGCAAATATTCATAATACAATTCCAAACCTAACTTCCATGGAAAGATTTCCATGCTGGTTATTCCTCCTACAAAAATAAAAGCACTCTACCATTTTCGATATTTTCATGTATAGCCGAGGGCTGAAAACTAGAAGGGATCTTTGAGATCACCTTGTTCAGGTCTGGGTTTTTTAAAGAAGGACCCAGAGGTTCAGAGAGATAAAATGTAACACAACTCCTTTGACTCTGTCCTCAGTCATTTTTTCTTTTTTAAATGGAAATGGTTTGTCCTACTGGGATTGTTTTTGTTTGTTTTTTTGTTTTTGTGGAAATGAGGAGAATTGCCACCCTTTGTAAGTAGGAGGGTTGTTAGTGATCCCAAGTCACTCAGGAGTAAGGGTGGAGCAGAGGCCAAAAGATCCCAAAGAGTCTAGCTTGGTCCAAGTTCCACGCAGCCTGAAGAGTGACCAGAGCTTTCTTTGGAGGAAGGATGTAGAGTGTTGATGACTGTATCTGCCTGACAGAGAACCATAGGGTTTTATGCTTTTAAAATGTCCCTATCCTAACGAAATCAAGGACAGAAAAGTCCCATTGAGATATTGTCTATCTCCTAGACTTTTTTTGTGCCCTGAAATGTGGTGGTCCTCACTGGACCATTTATTGACCCTATTCTTCCAGGAAAGACTGAGTATCTTTTATCCCCTTAAAACTTTTTGTGCTAAAGAGAAAATCTGCCTCCATGTTCCCTGAGTTCCCTCACCAATGGGAGAGAAAAAGATACATAGGATTCCTGTGCTCAGCTCCCAGACTCAACCACAGACTGCTACCACACACCTGGAATGACTGTCCCCACCTTCTATGAGACACACACACAGCCTCCAACTCCTCTTTTCACGCTGGGGAAGAAAGAAGGCCACTTGGAACGAGGGATGTAAACCCTCTCTGTCCCTCTGCTCATTGTTCTCACCTGTTTTCTTCACTTGTGCCTTTAGAGAGTATTAAGGACACTGGTGCATCCTTCTATAGATGTTTTACAAGCTGCAACCTTAAGGTTTCACATGATTTTGATCCCATCTTTTCCAAAAATTGGTTTTGTTCCAAGCTGATCTTACCGCTACATTTTTCTCCATTCTTTCAAATTTCCTCTTGTTCAAATTTAAAACCATTATTTCTATTCTTATCTTTGCTAACTAATGAGAATAGTTTTTTCTCCTTTGGGAACTACCAAGGTGTGTATAACTGCATTCATATATTCTCTAATACTTTTAGAGGTTATCACGAATTCTGAAGGAGAAAACCTCACTTTAATTAAGGCATATACACAATTTCATTCTTTCTTAGAACCTCCTTCCATGTTTATTTTCCATAATATTGGTCTCCTTAGAGAGACGCAGAGTAATAGAAAAGATGTTTCTCAGATACTGTTTAACACAAAGCGTCTATTATCGATACTACTATCAAAAGTCAACTATTGGGTAACCTGATTGTGGAAATTGAAGTAAGTTAGTCTACATAGAGGTTATTTGACTACCTTATAATTTCCCAGGATGAAATATTCTCCAAATTCTAATTTCTTTAATAAATCAAATAATTTGATTTGTGATGAATAGAGTCACTTTCCCTATTTCTGACTCCTGAGTTGTCAGTGATTTTAACAGAGAATTTAATTATGTTGCTTATGAAATGATACAGCAAATCAATTAACAAGTCTTTATCAACAATTAAGAGAAACAATTTAAGCATTTTAAATAACAATTAGTTAATTAAATCAATTAACGGAGTATTTACCGCGTATGTAATACTGCTAGACATAAATAGGAATATAACAAAAATGTTTTCCTTTCCCATCCCCTTAGTCCTAGTACAATCTCCAGTGACAGAAATATCCCTGCCACCCCCTTCCTGATCCTCAAATTTCTTACCCTATTCCCCCACAAATCAATTATTATATCAAATTACCACATCCTGACTCACATGAGGCTCCTTCTAGCAAAAGTTAGACCTCTTACTACTTTCCGCACACACAAACAATCTACTGCTTTCTACCATCATAGGGTCAATTTCAAGTTACCGAATACTATCAGTGCCTCCCCAGCCCCACCCAGTGCTGACCCAAACCAGGCCTCTGTCCCCTTCCAAATACACTCACATTCATAACCGCCGGCTCCATGAGCCACTTCAGTCACCTTCCTTGCTCCACTCTGGACTCTGTTGACCTCCTAATCTGCAATTCTGCATCAGCATTCTTCACAAAGAGAACAAGAATCCTTGAGAGTTTATAATGATTTTCCAAAGGATACGCAACCAGGTATGGCTTTAAGTATGGTTTCCAGACCCTCACCTTCCATATATGTTCTTTACAAAACTGATCTGAGAATGGTTTTAGATGGAAGGCATCGTGACAGTTCTCCTTTCCCACATTACTTTTCTCAGTTTCTCATTTGTCCTTTCCCACATAAACAGATACATACACTAACACATACATATATGCATAGGTAGATAGGTAAATAAAATCTCTCTCGCTCCTAATTTTACTGTATTGCAATGCCTTGAGATATTAAAAAACCCCAGGGCCACAAAGACAAAATTCAAAAATATGGGTCCTAAAGCCTCCTTTAACCAAGACTTCATCTTTACTAGGCCTCATGTTTTTCTTTATCTTACACTTATTTCTGTTAAAAGCCAAGTGTGGTATAGAAATAGGTGGCTTTGGCTTCTGTAGGGAAGTAATGGATTTTGATGTTTTACACAGTGCAGCAGAGAGAGTGATAATGAGTTTAAGGACTTCATCTCTTCCATCACTCACCTATTTACCAAAAAATGCATCACCATCAAAGAAGAGCCTAAGAGAATAAAGCATAGAGTGTACAGGTAAGAAATACTAAAAGTAGTAGAAAGTTTCTTCATTTAGGCAACAAACTCTTAGTAAGGCTCTATGACTTGTCTATCTGAAAATGAGCATGAAGAAGTGAGATGTCAGGGAATGTGTGCTAACACATTTATTTGAATTGATAAATGAGGTCAGATTTGTCTGAGAGAAAGTAAGCCTAACTGACTCAATTGGTTTGATAATGAAAACTGGCCTTGCCTATTTGGTTATGTGACAGATGTATTCTATAATTTGAATGAGTTAAAGATGTAGTTCCAAAGTTTCGATGAAAAAATATTTAAAGCATGTGATACAATAAATGCAGTTTACCAAAAAATTACTGTATTGGCAAAAATATATCGAAATTAAGTGTTTCAATGTTCCCAACAATTTTTGAATACATCAGTAGTTTTTAAAAAGTGCCTTTAAATGAAGGAGAAACAGGTACAATTAATAGTTACTTGATGAGTCTCAGGGAAACGTTTTGTTATGCTGACCAGAAATTCAGAAGCTGAATAAATATAAACACTATTTTATAAATTCTTTCACAATTCTCTGCTCTCAGCAAAATTGAAGAAGATCTTTTCATGATGACAGATTATTAAAAATAATTTCTGGTGACATATTACTTTGGTTTTTGGTATCCAACTCAGAGTGAATTCAAATAATTGTGAGCAATTGTTATGAAAAATAAACAAATTCTGTTCATTCCTTTTCAGGCCTTCTGATCCATTCCATATGCTCACAACCACAGTGGGAATAGAATTGATATTGAACCGTCTTTTATTCCAAGTACTCACCCCCAAGTAAAAGCTATCCACCTGATTTTAAAATGCATTTCTAATAACATTTACTTCTAATGTTTAATAATTTTATATCAAAATGTAAAATATATTTATTACCAATTGTGTAGTAATAAAAAAAAATCTTAAGGATAACTCAATCCTGAAGAAAAAAATAAGACTTAGAGCATTGTGGTTACAAAATAATCAAATTTTTAATTTCAATTAGGATAAATTCTACGAGGAAAATTGAATAGAAATACAAGTGGTACATATATACAATGGAATATTACTCAGCCATTAAAAAGAATGAAATAATGCCATTTGCAGCAACATGGATGGACCTATGGATTATCATACTAAGTAAGTCAGGCAGAGAAAGACAAATATCATATGATATCACATATGAGGAATCTAAAAAAATGATACAAATGAACTTATTTACACAACAGAAACAGACTCACAGACTTAGAGAACGAACTTCCCCGGGGGGGAAGGCTGACGGGGAGAGATTGGGAGTTTGGGATTGACATGTACACACTGCTATATTTAAAATAGATAACCAACAAGGACCTACTGTATAGCACAGGGAACTCTGTTCAATACTCTGTAATAACCTAAATGGGAGAAGAATTTGAAAAAGAATAGATACATGTGTATGTAAAACGTAATCGCTTTGGTGTACACCTGAAACTAACACAACACTGTTAATCAACTACACTCCAATATAAAATAAAAATTTAAAGCAAAAGAAATATAGGTTCAAAGAGGTAAAGAAGAGCTTCCCTGGTGGCACAGTGGTTAAGAATCTGTCTGCCAATGCAGGGAACACGTGTTCAAGCCCTGCTCCGGGAAGATCCCACATGCTGCTGTGTAACTAAGCCCGTGCGCCGCAACTACTGAGCCTGTGCTCTAGAGCCCGCGAGCCACAACTACTGAGCCCACGTGCCACAACTACGGAAGCCCGCCCACCCAAAGCCCGTGCTCCACAACAAGAGAAGCCACGGCAATGAGAAGCCCACGCACTGCAAGAGTAGCCCCCGCTCACCGCAACTAGAGAAAGCCCACGTGCAGCAACGAAGACCCAAAGCAGCCAAAAATAAATAAATAAATATATTTTTAAAAAGGAGGTAAAGAAATAATAGAAAATGGAAGTAAAGAGAAGATTATTCATGAGATTTTTCTTTAATTTTAATCTAGGTATAGCATCTCTTCAGCATATATTCAGAGAAGTATAAAAATCTTAAGGGTAGTTCAGTAAATTTTCACAAAGTGATTATGTAAAACAGCACCCAGCCAGATTAAGATAAGAACATTACCAGCACTCCCCAAACAGCTGGTACTCCCCCACCCTGACACCCAAAGTTAACCACTATCCTTGTTTCCAAAATCCTAACTAAGATGTGCTTGTTTTTGAAATTTATATAAATGAAATCTTACGGTATGTGCTTTTTTTCTGTTGCCTTTTATTCGGTATGTTTGTGAAGTTCATCCATATTCATATATTGTTTAAATGCAGCATAATGGGTGTTAAATATTTATTTTAAGCTAACTGTTTTACAATATGCAAGAAACTACATATTTGAATCTATTAATCACGTGAAGAAAAATTTGGATGTCAACTCAAAAGTATGGAGGTGTAGTTATTTGATGTCCGTGGGCTTCAATTTTATTATATGTTAAATGGAGTTAAACACTGTTTCCTCATTGAGTTGCTGTGAGGCTCTACACGGAAAGTACTTGGCACAGTTGCTGACACATCTTATAAACAGCAGCCGTGGTTGTGGTTGTGGTTGTTGCCTTCCTATGAGCCATCCCAACTTTAATATTAACACCGTCTCCAAATCCCTTCTCCTTACTAATTCCCAAGTGATATATCTAAAACGTATAAACAAACATGTCCCTCCCATGCTGAAATTAACATTGTCCTAGTTTCTTACCACTTAAAGTATGTAGTCCAAGCACTCCTGCATGACTTGCAATGACAACCTAGACCAGACCCCTGCCTACCTCCTCTGTAATTTAGGGTTGCCAATACATCTTTCACGGAACTGTTGGGGAAAAATAACGGGGGGAAAAAAGAAGAAATCCAAAAAAAAAAAAGCTTAGTGTACGTATGTAAAGCAGTTGGCATGAAACAGGTATATAACAAATGGTAAGTTACTCAGGTAGGTAGGAAGAAAGGGAGAGAAGCAAGATTGTTGCCTAATTTGATAATGTTGGCATTAGAAGGATACCTATTATGATGACAGGTCTCAGTCTGTTGGTCTTGATACCCACTTTCTAGCTTAGTTGGGTAGAAGAGGCATAAGGAAAATAATATGCTACATGATTTTATCCCATTTTGTATATGAGAGAACTGTGGTCCTGAAAGGTTAAGTGATTTGCCCAAGAATTTACACGGAATTCATGGCAGAACCAGGATGCTCATGTGAATCTGTCAGATTCCAGAGCTGCTTTTTTTCCCCTCCATTCCATGGCTCTCTGAAATATTCAAATTTTATTGTGGTGTCTCAAACATGCTTTCCTCCTAGGGGGAGATAACTTTCAATATCAGCCTCTCTGAGCCTCAGGGTCTAGCTTGTAAAATTGGGCTAATAATAATAATTACCTTTTAAATGAGTTAATACTTGTGAAGTGCCTAGAATAGCACTTGATAAGTGTTACCTCTGTTGTTGTTTTAATTTTACAGTATCAGTTCATGGGATTTATGATTTAAATAGAAAATCAGTGTATGAGGCTTTGGCCAAAATAGATCAGATTTCTCATGGGAGCATTATCCCTTCCACATAAGGTAAACATCAGTGTTCTGATATACCCTTGACCATTTTCCTAACCATTACCATAGGTCCTTAACATTCCTGTGAACTCAAGACCCAATAATAGGTGCTAAATAATTGCTAATTCAAAATTAGTTATTAAAATCCCTGCTATTAAAAGCTTGCAACTGGGACTTCCCTGGTGGCACAGTGGTTAAGAATCCGCGTGCCAATGCAGAGGACATGGGTTCGAGCCCCGGTCCGGGAAGATCCCACATGCCACGGAGCAACTAAGCCCGTGCACCACAACTACTGAGCCTGCACTCTAGAGCCTACAAGCCACAACTACTGAGCCCGCAAGCCACAACTACTGAAGCCCATGCGCCTAGAACCCGCGCTCCGCAACAAGAGAAGCCACCTCAATGAGAAGCCCGCACACCGCAACGAAGAGTAGCCCCTGCTCGCCGCAACTAGAGAAAGCCGGTGCGCAGCAACAAAGACTCAACACAGCCAAAACTAACTAAATAAATAAATTTTAAAAAGCTTGCAACAAACCTGTAAAGTTAGCACACATCTCAAAAAAAAAAAAGAAAAAAATTAACCATACATTCCATGGTAAAATTATATATTCTTATCTAATAAACTTGCCATAGTATCCTATTTTTAAGAACTCAACTTCTCCCCATAGTTCTTAAAAATACCATGAAGCTCAGTTAAAAATATAAATGTTGTTTATAAATAATGTTAAAATATACATTTTCTATTATTACAATAATAATGGTAATATTCAAAATTCTATAACATTCCATAATTTATGATGTGTTTTTACATTTATTGTGTTTATTTTTTCTCATGAACATGTGTTTGACCAGGCATATTGTAAATATAAATGTTGTCATTTATATTCATGGCAAGGTGAAAATGAATGGTGCATTTCAAAGGATAATTTAAATCATCCTTTATGCATATAACACGTCAAGAAAAGGACTTGCCTGGACAGAGACAGTACTGTTTAATAGAAATTAACTGAGCGTTTATCACGGCCACAGTGGATTAGGCAGAGGACACAAGGATGACCTGAACACAATCCCTGTCCTTTGTGAGGACCCAGCCCGTCTGGACGTGGCTGAACAACATGCACATTGCTGAGCTGAAATATTTAGATTCTCAGGATGTGTAGTCCATAGAGAGGAAGCAAAGAGGGAGGACTCAATCAGCTGATAATTTAGAAAACACTATTGTCGTGAGAAGGTGCTGTAGGGCCAGAGGCTAGAGGCTTGCTTGTCAATATGTCGTCTGCAGAGCAGCAGCATCTGCATGCCCAGGAGCGCAACAGGACTACAGCATCTCAGCGCCCACACCTGACCTTCTGAGGCAGCTTCTGAACTTCAACAAGATCCCCAAGTGATCTGTACATACATTATAGTTGGTTTAGAAGCCCCGGTATAGAATGGTTCTCCATGCTGCCTGTACATTAGAAAGATCTGGGGAGTTTTATTAAAAATGTCCAGACCTGAGCCTTACCTCAAGAATCACTTACCCATCTTCGTCATATCTCAGCTCAAACAACACTTTCTCTTGGAAGTCTTCCCTGACCCACCTTCAGACCAAGATTGATTCCTCAGTGATCATTCTCAAGGCATGCTTAGCTCTAATTACACTTTGTAACTAAGCATTTGTTTATGGTATATGATAACTGTCTCTCAGATTGGCAAACACTCTATGAGAGCAGCAACTGTTTCTGGTTTTGCTTATCGTTACACCCCCAGCGCCTAGTAGAATTCCTGTCACATGTTAGACATTCAATACGCTCATTCATCCATTCCACAAATATCTGTTGAGCACCTACAGTATTCTAACTGCTTGAGATGTATCAGTGAATGAAACAAGGGTCCCTGAAGGAAGTGACAGAAAATAAATGTGTTGTTCTATCTCTAGCAAGGAAAGAAAATTAATGATAAGGATGAAAAATAAAAGGATGAAAAATAAAAGGATAATATAGTACGTTAGAGAGATATACGTGTTGTAAAAACTAAGAATGAAGGCAGGGTTAGGAGAACTGGGAGCTCTAATTGGGCTGGGACAAGGTAACATTTTAAACAGGGCAGTAAGGGTAACACGTCACATCTGCAAGAGACTTGGAGGGAGAGAGTCAGCCCACAGGTCTCTCGAGAAAGAACACACCGGACTAGAGAAACAACACTGCAAAGGTCCTGAGGAAGGAGCATGCTGGTGTTCCAGGAACTGCAAAAAGGCCAGAGTGGGCAACGTGGAATAGTGGGGAGACAGAGGAGTTGGGCAAGCTGGGGGTTAGGAGTTGGAGACGACTACACAGAGGGAACTGAGGACCAGACCATATAATGCAGGTTCTCGCAGGCGGGTGGTAAGGACTTCGGCTTTTTCACTGTGTGAAACATGGAGCCATTGCAGGATTTTGAACAGCAGAGTGATATAACTTGACTTATTTTTAAAGAGGATATTCTGATTACTGTGTTGAGAACACATTAAAGTGGATCAAGAGTAGAAGCAGAGAAAAAAAAATCAAGAAACTACTGCAGCAAGTCAGGTGAAAAATGATGGTAATGATGGTGGCTTGGACCCAGGCGTTAGCAGCGGCATTGGAGAGAATTGGTTCAGAGTCTGAATAACATGTATACACACGTCAATCCATGTATTATCACAAAGCAAACACAATTATGTAAACATCACTAAGGTCGAGGAAGAGAAGTCCACTCATGTCTCCTCCTCCCTAAGGGTAACTACTAACCTGACTTCTAATACCATTAGTTTACCTATTTTCAATCTTTACATAAATGGAATCAACAGTATATATTTTTTGTGGGTCTGTCCTCTTCTCTTGAAATCGATTCATGTTGTTACATGTAACTGAAGTTCATGAGAGTTTATTGCAGGATAGTGTTTGAGTGTATAAATATGCATAATTTGTTTACCCTTCTTACTGTTGTCAAGTATTGGTTATTCCCAGCTTGTGGCTGTTTTGAATAATGGTACCCTGAACATTCTTAAACATGTATTTTTGTGTCAATATCTATTGGTCTTATTGCTAGAAGTAGAATTGGATATTAGGTAATTAGTTATGGATACATACAATTTTAGTAGATAATGTTAAGCAATTTCCTAAAGTGCATTTTATCAACTTTAACTCTTACCAGTTGGGTATAAAGTGTTCCAATCGCTCTGCATCAGTCTTTGTAAATTTTAGCCACTTTATTGAATATGTAGTGATATCTCAGAGGGGATTTAATTTACATTTTTCTGATGACTTAAAGTTGAACACCTTTTCATATGTTTATTGACCGTTTGGAGATGGTCTTTGTGAAGTACCTTTTCAAGAATGCATTCTTCTATTGAATTGTCTGTGTCTTTTTTTTTTTTTTTTTTGCGGTACGTGGGCCTCTCACTGTCGTGGCCTCTCCCGTTGCGGAGCACCGGCTCCGGACGCGCAGGCTCAGCGGCCATGGCTCATGGGCCCAGCCGCTCCGCGGCATGTGGGATCCTCCCGGACCGGGGCGCGAACCCGCGTCCCCTGCATCGGCAGGCGGACTCTCAACCACTGCGCCACCAGGGAAGTCCCGTCTGTGCCTTTTTTTCTCCCTGATTTCTAGAAATTCCTTCTATATTTTGGGAATGAGACTTTTGTCAACTGCATGTATTGCAAATGTCTTCTCATACTATGTGGTTTACCTTTCACTTTCTTCAATAGTGTCTTCTGATGATTACAATTTCTTAACTTTAATGTAGTCTGATTTATTAATATTTTCATTTATGGTTAATGCTTTTTGTCTCTTATTGAGAAATCTTTCCACATGGAAAGATCATGAAGATCTTGTGTTATGTTACCTTCTAGACATTTTATTAGTTTACTACTTATATTTAGCTCTACTATCCAACTGGACTTAATTACGGTGCAAAATAGGGATCAAGTTTCATTTTTTTCCCTTGTGAAGAACCAGCTGACCTGGCTCCATCTATTGAAAAGACGGTCTTTCCACTTCTCTTCTATACTGCAACTTTTATCACAAATCAAGAGTTCATGTTTGTGTGTGTCTAGTTCTAAATTCTCTGTTCTGTTCCACTGATCTATTGCCAATTATTTTGGCTTTCAGCCCAGATATTCAGTAGTACAAGTTGTCCATGTTTTTCTTCTGCTTTAAGAGTATTTTGGATATTCTTAGCCCTTTGCATTTCCACATAAATTTTAGAATCAGCTTGTTAACTTTAACAGCAATAACAATGGAAAACTCATTCAGGTTTTGGTTGTGATTTAAATCTATAAATGAATTAGGGGAGAACCGACATCTGTGCAATACTGCATCCTCCAATCAGTGAACACGGTACACACATCTATTGATTTATGTCTTTAATTTCTATCAATAATGCTTTACAGATTTGTGTGTAGATGCCTTATGTATCTTTCATTAAATATATATCCAAGAGTTTTATATTTTTAATGCCACCACAAATAATCACTTTATTCTGTTGTATAGAACTATATGAAAATTTATATGTTGAACTTGTACCCACGAAACTTGCTAAACTTATTAACTACATATATGTAGACTGTTTTGGATTTTCAATGTATGCAATTACATTGTATAAGAATAACAACATTTCCATTTCTTTCTTTTGAATCCTTGTAGCTTTTAATTTTTCTTTGCCTACAGAACCTTACTTCTGTAAGGTTTTCCTGTCTCATTCCTAGTCCAGAGGAAAGCTTTCAACAGTTCTGCTTTAAGTATGATGCTTGCTGTATGCTTTTTGCAGATGTCCATAACCAGATTAAGGAAGTTTCCCTCTATTCCTAGTTTGCTGAAGTTTTTTATCATGAAGAGATGTTGAACTTTATCAAATTATTTTTCTGTATCTACTTTTCTCTTTTATCCTGTTAATGTGGTAAATCACACTAATTGGCTTGCAAATGTTAAACCAAACTTTGATTTCCGGGTTAAAATCTATTTGATCATGATATAATATCCTTTTCATATATTGCCAGATTTAGTTAGATAACAAAATCCTAAAACAATGTTAGCAATGTTCATGGATGAGATTGGCCTGATATTTGCCTTATACCAACCTTCTCAGGTTTTGGCATTAAGGTTATACTGGCCTCATAAACATATTGAAGTGCAGTTAGTCTTTTTATTCTCTGGAAGACTTTGTGTCAGATTAGCATTATTTTTTCTTTTTATATTTGGTAGGATTTGCCAATAAGACCATTTAAGTATGGAGTTTCCTTTTCGGTGAAGGTTTAAAATGCTGATTAAATCTAAAAATTATAGAATGGGAAGAAATAGCATGAGGCCTGAAAGCCATTCTCTCCTTTCACTGAAAGACACCTGGGTAGAAAGAAAGATGACCTAGTCAAGTAAACTTCAAGACCAAACTCAGTCCTTCTACGTGCCGTAAGTGCCCAGTAGATCCTTCCTGAAAGCCATATCTACAGCAAGGAGAAATTTGCCATTTTCAGAATTCTTTTTCCTTGACTGCATTAAGAATTAAATTTTGCTACTGTGATTGTCCCTACTTTCCTTGGCTTTATTGTAAACATCTCCTTGTCAGGTTTTCTTATTTTTTCTAATGTTCCCTTTTAGTCACCTCCCAGTGTCCAACAAAACAGGCTGATGGAATAGGAAAGGAATCAGAGAAAAATATTAATATATTAATATCTAGAATGCTATTCCCACAACATCCATGTATTCATTAGAAAAAAATGAATGCTAGAAGCAAATTTGGGATATTATTTGTGAAATAAGTGACAGAGAAAGACAAATATCATATGATCTAACTTATATGTGGAATCTAAAAAAAAATTATAGAAACAGAATAGATGGTTGTTTCTGGAGCGGGGGGTGCAGGCTGAGAATGAGTGAAGACAGTCAAAGTGCATAAACTTCTAGTTATAAGACAAATACATCCTGGGGATGTAAGGTACAGCATGATGACTGTAGTTAACGATACTGTATTATATACTTGAAAGTTGCTAAGAGAGTAGATCTTGAACACTCTCACTACACACACACAAAATTGTAATTATGTGAGTTGATGGATGGGTTAACTAATCTGATAGTGGGAAACATTTCCCAATGTATACATATATCAAATCATTATGTTGTACATCCTAAACTTACACAATATTATATGTCAATTGTATCTCAATAAATCTGGAAAAAAGATGCAAAAATTATTTGAAGGTGTCTTGTAATTAGCAGAAAATGTGAAACTGCTCAGCCTTGAAAGGTTAGACCAGGTCAAGTCTCCTCCAATGTCACCCTCTCATTCACCTACATTTGGTCTCCCAAAGGAAGAAGCAGGAGATAAATAAGATGCTTTAGCTGACAGTTTGATATGGGAAACACTTAACTTTTTGATGGCTTATCTCAGTCAGAATTCAGTGGTTATTTCCCATCGTAGTCTAATAACACGAAAAGTAAGCAATCATGTCACTGGTGTCATGCCCTTAGAAATGTGATTCAAGACAGTCACAGTGCTCTTCAACATGTTTTCTTCTTTCCTTGATCATTTTTAAACTGGTAACTTACATTTGAAGTGACTTTGAGAATGATTTTTTTTTCTTTCTTCATACAAAAAAGGAGGGGGGAGGGGGGAACATTCCCAAGCTTGTGCTATGAAATCCTTTTGGAACAAACCTAGTTTCTCACTTAAGTGGTAATCAATATTGCTGCCAAACAAATTAGCTTTGCAGTGAGACATAAAGTATATCTTTGTGTTTCCTAAAAATTAAAAAAGCCCTATATTAACCCTCTTAGGTTATGACACAGGCAAAATTATCAATAAAATCATAGCCTTTACGCAAAAGCCTCCAAGCTCTCTCAGAACCTTCCTGCCGCCACATTAGGACCTCACTGTTCCAGCCTCCAGGACCCATCCCATCCTTCCAGCCTGCGATCAGCAGCAGAGAAAAACTAATTACATACCATTTTCTTGCCCCGTACACACTTTGAAGTGAGCAAAAAGATTATAGTAAATTTTAACAGTGAGGGAATTTGTGCACATCCAGGCCAGTCAGTGTGGCAGTCAAATCGGTGCCAAGTTCTGGAAGGTGATCAGTGATGAACATGGCATTGACCCCACCAGCACCTATCATGGGACTAGCAACCTGCAGCTGGACCGCATCTCCGTGTACTACAGTGAAGCCACAGGTGGCAAATTTGTTCCTCGTGCTATCTTGGTGGATCTAGAACCAGGGACCATGGACTCTGTTCACTCAGGTCCTTTAGGTCAGATCTTCAGACCAGACAACTTTGTTTTTAGTCAGTCGGAGGCAAGCAACAGCTGGGCCAAGGACCACTATACAGAGGGGGCCAAGCTGGCTGACTCGGTCCTGGATGTGGTTCGGAAGGAGGCCGAGAGCTGTGACTGCCAGCAGGGCTTCCAACTGACCCACTCGCTGGGAGGGGGCATGGGCTCTGGAATGGGCACCTTGCTCATCAGCAAGACCTGTAAAGAATATCCTGACCACATCCTGAACACCGTCAGTGTGGTGCCCTCACCCAAAGTGTCCGGCCCTGTGGTTGAGCCCTACAACGCCAACACCCATGAGCTGGTAGAGAACACTGATGACACTTACTGCATTGACAACAAGGCCCTTTACGACATCTGTTTCTGCAACCTCAAGCTGACCATGCCAACCTACAGGGACCTAAACCACCTCGTCTCAGCCACCATGAGTGGTGTCACCACCTGCCTCTGCTTCCCTGGCCAGCCCAATGCTGACCTCCACAAGCTAGCAGTCAACATGGTGCCCTTCCCACGGCTCCACATCTTCCTGCCTGGCTTTGCCCCTCTGACCAGCCATGGAAGCCCGCAGTATCGGGCCTTCCCTGTGCCCGAGCTCACCCAGCAGGTCTTAGATGCCAAGAACATGATGGCTGCCTGTGACCCCCGCCATGGCCCGTACCTCACCGTGGCTGCTGTCTTCCGTGGATGGACGTCCATGAAGGAGATGCATGAGCAGATGCTCAACGTGCAGAACAAGAACAGCAGCTACTTCATGGAATGGATCCCCAGCAACATCAAGACAGCCGTCTGCGACATCCCACCCCATGGCCTCATAAGGGCACTCACCTTCACTGGCCACAGCACGGTCATCCAGGAGCTGTTTAAGTGCATCTCAGAGGGGTTCACTGCCATATTCCTCCAGAAGGCTTTCCTCCACTGGTACACAGGTGAGGGCATGGATGAGATGGAGTTCACCGAGGCTGAGAGCAACATGAACGACCTTATCTCCGAGTACCAGCAGTACCAGGATGCCACTGCAGAAGAGGAGGATTTCAGTGAGGAGGCTGAAGAGGAGGCCTAAGGCCGAGTCCCCACGACCGCAGGCTTCTCACTCCCCTCAGCCTTCCTCCTCAACGGCCCCTTTCTTCTCCCTCAGAATTTGTGTTTTCTGCCTCTATCTTGTTTTTTCTTTTTGGTGGAGGGGGTGGTTTCTAGAACACTGCCTGGTATATGACAGGCGCTCAATAAGTATTTGTTGTTTGTTCAATGTCTGCTCTCTCTTTCCACTCTGGGGCACCTAGATTTCTGCCATTCTGGGTAACCCTATATTTCCTTCTCGTGCCCACTCCTCCGACCTGTCCAGTTAACATTTCCCTCTCTGTTTTTCAGATAACTCTCCAAGAAGCCAAAAATAAATGGGAATTGAAAACAAAAACAAACCAACAAACAAAAATAAAAGCCTCCAAGACCTCCTGAACTGAACAATTCTGATCCTCCCTGGGAATGGCTCTGCCATTGGGTTATGAATCTTTTTAAGCTGTAGTGTTTTATATAAAATAAATATATTTTATTTAAATATATTTTTACACAAACGGAATTTCTATATTTCAAGGTAGAATTGTATGTAACTATGCAATTTGGTCAGTTGGATTTAGTTCAGTTGACCTTCATACCATAATATTAAAGGGTATAGAGATATAATAGTTCTAACACTCTTAGAGCTTTAAAAACTGCTAGGATGGGGGAGGAGTTTCAACATGGCGGAAGAGTAAGACACGGAGATCACCTTCCTCTCCACAAATACATCAGAAATACATCTACATGTGGAACCGCTCCTACAGAACACCTACGGAATGCTGGCAGAAGACCACAGACCTCCCAAAAGGCAAGAAACTCCCCACATACCTGAGTAGGGCAAAAGAAAAAAGAAAAAACAGAGACAAAGAATAGGGACGGGGTTTCCCTGGTGGCACAGTGGTTGAGAATCTGCCTGCTAATGCAGGCAACATGGGTTCGAGCCCTGGTCTGGGAGGATCCCACATGCCGCGGAGTAACTAGGCCCGTGAGCCACAACTACTGAGCCTGCACGTCTGGAGCCTGTGCTCCGCAACAAGAGAGCCCGCGACAGTGAGAGGCCTGTACACCGCGATGAAGAGTGGCCCCCGCTTGCCACAACTAGAGAAAGCCCTCGCACAGAAACGAAGACCCAACACAGCAAAAATAAATAAATTAATAAACTCCTACCTCCAACATCTTCAAAAAAAAAAAAAAAAAAGAATAGGGACGGGACCTGCACCAGTGGGAAGGAGCAGTGAAGGAGGAAAGGTTTCCACACACTAGGAAGCCCCTTCGCGGGCGGAGACCGCAGGTGGCGGAGGGGGTAAGCTTTGGAGCCACGGAGGAGAGCACAGCAACAGGGGTGCGGAGGACAAAGCGGAGACATTCCCGCACAGAGGATCGGTGCTGACCAGCACTCACCAGCCCGAGAGGCCTGTCTGCTCACCCGCCGGGGCGGGTGGGGGCTGGGAGCTGAGGCTCAGGCTTCGGAGATCGGATCCCTGGGAGAGGACTGGGGTTGGCTGCGTGAACACAGCCTGAAGGGGCTAGTGCCCCACAGCTAGCAGGGAGGGAGTCCGGGGAAAGGTCTGGAGCTGCCGAAGAGGCAAGAGACTTTTTCTTGCCTCTTTGTTTCCTGGTGCGCGAGGAGAGGAGATTAAAAGCGCCACTTAAAGGAGCTCCAGAGACGGGCGCCAGCCGCGGGTTTCAGCGCGGACCCCAGAGACAGGCATGAGATGCTAAGGCTGCTGCTGAAGCGACAAAGAAGCCTGTGTGCGAGCACAGGTCACTCGCCACACCTCCCCTCCCGGGGAGCCTGTGCAGCCCGCCACTGCCAGGGTCCTGGGATCCAGGGACAACTTCCCCAGGAGAACGCACGGTGCGCCTCTGGCTGGTGCAACGTCACGCCGGCCTCTGCTGCCACAGGCTCACTCCGCATCCGTACCCATCCCTCCCCCCGACCTGAGTGAGCCAGAGTCCTCGAATCAGCGGCTCCTTTAACCCCGTCCTGTCTGAGAGAAGTACATACGTTCTCGAGCAACCTACACGCAGAGGCGGGTCCAAATCTAAAGCTGAACCCCGGGAGCTGTGCAAACAAAGAGAAAGGGAAATCTCTCCCAGGAGCCTCAGGAGCAGCGGATTAAATCTCCACAATCAACTTGATGTACCCTGCATCTGTGGAATAGGTGAATAGACAACAAATCATCCCAAATTGAGGAGGTGGATTTTGGGAGTAACGATGTATATACTTTTTTCCCTTTTTCTCTTTTTGTGAGTGTGTATACTTCTGTGTGTGATTTTGTCTGTATAGCTTCGCTTTTACCATTTGTCCTAGGGCTCTGTCCATTTTTTTTTTATTATTACTTTAAAAAATTTCTTCTTCTTAATTATTTTTTACTTTTTATTTTAATAACTTTATTTTATTTTACATTGCTTCATTTTATTTTATCTTCTTCTTTCTTTCTTTTTTTTTTTCCTCCCTTTTATTGTGAGCCATGTGGAGGACAGGCTCTTGATGCTCCAGCCAGGAGTCAGGGCTGTGCCACTGAGGTGGGAGAGCCAAGTTCAGGACACTGGTCGACAAGAGACCTCCCAGCTCCACGTAATATCAAATGGTGAAAATCTCCCAGAGATCTCCATTTCAAGGCCAAGACCCAGCACCACTCAAAGACCAGCAAGCTACAGTGCAGGACACCCTATGCTGAACAACTAGCAAAACAGGAAGACAACCCCATCCATTAGCACAGAGGCTGCCTAAAATCATAATAGGGCCACAGACACCCCAAAACATACCACCAGATGTGGACCTGCCCACCAGAAAGACAAGATCCAGCCTCATCCACCAGAACACAGGCACTAGTCCCCTCCACCAGGAAGCCTACACAATCCATTGAACCAAACTTAGCCACTGGAGACAGACACCAGAAACTACAGAAAATAGGAACCTGCAGCCTGTGAAAAGGAGACCCCAAACACAGTAAGTTAAGCAAAATGAGAAGACAGAGAAACATACAGCAGATGAAGGAGCAAGATAAAAACCCACCAGACCTAACAAATGAAGAGGGAATAGGCAGTCTACCTGAAAAAGAATTCAGAATAATGATAGTAAATATGATCCAAAATCTTGGAAATAGAATAGAGAAAATGCAAGAAACATTTAACAAGGACCTAGAAGAACTAAAGAGCAAACAAACAGAGATGAACAATGTAATAAATGAAATTAAAAATTCTCTACAAGGGATCAATAGCAGAAATAACTGAGATAGAAGAATGGATAAGTGACCTGGAAGATAAAATAGTGGAAATAACTACTGCAGAGCAGAATAAAGAGAAAAGAATGAAAAGAATTGAGGACAGTCTCAGAGACCTCTGGGACAACATTAAACACACCAACATTCGAATTATAGGGGTCCCAGAAGAAGAAGAGAAAAAGAAAGGGACTGAGAAAATATTTGAAGAGATTATAGTTGAAAACTTCCCTAATATGGGAAAGGAAAGAGTTAATCAAGTCCAGGGAGCACAGAGAGTCCCTTACAGGATAAATCCAAGGAGAAACATGCCAAGACACATATTAATCAAACTATCAAAAATTAAATACAAAGAACAAATATTAAAAGCAGCAAGGGAAAAACAACAAGTAACACGTAAGGGAATCCCCATAAGGTTAACAGCTCATCTTCCACCAGAAACTCTGCAAGCCAGAATGGAGTGGCAGGACATATTTAAAGTGATGAAAGAGGAAAACCTACAACCAAGATTACTCTACCCAGCAAGGATCTCATTCAGATTTGACAGAGAAATTAAAAGCTTTACAGACAAGCAAAAGCTAAGAGAATTCAGCACCACCGAACCAGGTTTACAACAAATGCTAAAGGAACTTCTCTAGGCAGGAAACACAAGAGAAGGAAAAGACCTACAATAATAAACCCAAAACAATTAAGAAAAGGGTAATAGGAACATACATAATAATAATTACCTTAAATGTAAATGGATTATATGCTCCAACCAATAGACATAGACTGGGGTTTCCCTGGTGGTGCAGTGGTTGAGAGTCTGCCTGCCGATGCAGGGGACATGGGTTCGTGCCCCGGTCCGGGAAGATTCCACATGCAGCGGAGTGGCTAGGCCCATGAGCCATGGCCGCTGAGCCTGTGCGTCCAGAGCCTGTGCTCCACAACGGAAGAGGTCACAACAGTGAGAGGCTGGCATACCACAGGGAAAAAAAAAAAAAAGACACAGACTGGCTGAATGGATACAAAAACAAGACCCATATATATGCTGTCTACAAGAGACCCACTTAAGACCTAGGGACACATACAGACTGAAAGTGAAGGGATGGAAAAAGATATTCCATGCAAATGGAAATCAAAAGAAAGCTGGAGTAGCAATTCTCATATCAGACAAAATAGACTTTAAAACAGAGACTATTACAAGAGACCAAGAAGGACACCACATAATGATCAAGGGATCAGTCCAAGAAGAAGATATAACAACTGTCAATATTTATTCACCCAACATAGGAGCACCTCAATACATAAGGCAAATACTAACAGCCATAAAAAGGGAAATCGACAGTAACACAATCATAATAGGGGACTTTAACACCCCACTTTCACCAATGGACAGATCATCCAAAATGAAAATAAATACGGAAACACAAGCTTTAAATGATACATTAAACAAATGGACTTAATTCATATTTATACGACATTCCACCCAAAAACAACAGAATACACATTCTTCTCAAGTGCTAATGGAACATTCTCCACGATAGATCATATCTTGGGTCACAAATCAAGCCTTGATAAATTTAACAAAATTGAAATCATATCAAGTATCTTTTCTGACCACAAAGCTATGAGACTAGGTATCAATTACTGGAAAAATTATGTAAGAAAACAAACACATGGAGGCTAAACAACACACTACTTAACAACCCAGAGATCACTAAAGAAATCAAAGAGGAAATGAAAAACTACCTAGATACAAATGACAATGAAAACACAACGACCCAAAACCTATGGGATGCAGCAAAAACAGTTCTAAGAGGGAAGTTTATAGCTATACAAGCCTACCTTAAGAAACACCTCAAATAAACAACCTAACCTTACACCTAAAGCAATTAGAGAAAGAAGAACAAAAAAACCCCAAAGTTAGCAGAAGAAATCATAAAGAACAAATCAGAAATAAATGAAAAAGAAATGAAGGAAACGATAGCGAAAATCAATAAAACTAAAAGCTGGTTCTTTGACAAGATAAACAAAATTGATAAACCATTAGCCACACTTATCAAGAAACAAAAGGAGACTCAGATCAATAGAATTAGAAATGAAAAAGGAGAAGTAACAACTGACACTGCAGAAATACAAAGGATTATGAGAGATTACTACAAGCAACTATATGCCAATGAAACGGACAACCTGGAAGAAATGGACAAATTCTTAGAAATGCTCAATGCTCCAAGACTGAACCAGAGAGAAATAGAAAATATGAACAGACCAATCACAAGCACTGAAATTGAAACTGTCATTAACAATCTTCCAACAAACAAAAGCCCAGGACCAGATGGCTTCACAGGTGAATTCTATCGAACATTTAGAGAAGAGCTAACACCTATCCTTCTCAAACTCTTTCAAACTATAGCAGAGGGAGGAACACTCCCCAACTCATTCTACGAGGCTACCATCACTCTGATGCCAAAACCAAAGATGTCACAAAGAAAGAAAACTACAGGTCAATATCACTGATGAACATAGATGCAAAAATCCTCAACAGGGCTTCCCTGGTGGCGCAGTGGTTGAGAGTCCACCTGCCAATGCAGGGGACACGGGTTCGTGCCCCGGTCCAGGAAGATCCCACAGGCTGCGGAGCAGCTAGGCCTGTGAGCCATGGCTGCTGAGCATGCGCGTCTGGAGCCTATGCTCCGCAATGGGAGAGGCCATGAGAGTGAGAGGCCTGCGTACCGAAAAAAAAAAAATCCTCAACAAAATACCAGCAAACAGAATCCAACAGCACATTAAAAGGATCATACACTATGATCAAGTGGGGTTTATCCCAGGAATGCAAGGATTCTTCAATATACGCAAATCAATCAATGTGATACACCATATTAACAAACTGAAGGAGAAAAACCATATGATCATCTCAGTAGATGCAGAGAAAGCTTTTGACAAAATTCAACACCGATTTATGATAAAAACCCTCCAGAAAGTAGGCACAGAGGGAACTTTCCTCAACATAATAAAGGCCATATATGACAAACCCACAGCCAACATCGTCAGCAATGGTGAAAAACTGAAACCATTTCCACAAAGATCAGGAAAAAGACAAGGTTGCCCACTCTTACCACTATTATTCAACATAGGTTTGGAAGTTTTAGCCACAGCAATCAGAGAAGAAAAAGAAATAAAAGGAATCAAAATCGGAAAAGAAGAAGTAAAGTTGTCACTGTTTGCAGATGACATAATACTATACATAGAGAATCCTAAAGATGCTACCAGAAAACTACTATAGCTAATCAATGAATTTGGTAAAGTAGCAGGATACAAAATTGATGCACAGAAATCTCTTGCATTCCTACACACTAATGATGAAAAATCTGAAAGTGAAATTAAGAAAACACTCCCATTTACCATTGCAATGAAAAGAATAAAATATCTAGGAATAAACCTACCTAAGGAAACAAAAGACCTGTATGCAGAAAAGTATAAGAAACTGATGAAAGAAATTAAAGATGATACAAATAGATGGAGAGATATACCGTGTTCTTGGATTGGAAGAATCAACATTGTGAAAATGACTCTACTACCCAAAGCAATCTATAGATTCAATGCAATCCCTATCAAACTACCACTGGCATTATTCACAGAACTAGAACAAAAAATTTCACAACTTTTATGGAAACACAAAAGCCTCTGAATAGCCAAAGCAATCTTGAGAAAGAAAAACGGAGCTGGAGGAATCAGGCTCCCTGACTTCAGACTATACTACAAAGCTACAGTAATCAAGACAGTATGCTACTGGCACAAAAACAGAAATATAGATCAATGGAACAGGATAGAAAGCCCAGAGATAAACCCACACACATATGGTCACCTTATCTTTCATAAAGGAGGCAAGAATATAAAATGGAGAAAAGACAGCCTCTTCAATAAGTGATGCTGGGAAAACTGGACAGCTACATGTAGAAGAATGAAATTAGAACACTCCCTAACACCATACCCAAAAATAAGCTCAAAATGGATTAAAGACCTAAATGTAAGGTCAGACCTCATCAAACTCTTAGAGGAAAACATAAGCAGAACACTCTATGACATAAATCACAGCAAGATCCTTTTTGACCCACCTCCTAGAGAAATGGAAATAACAACAAAAATAAACAAATGGGACCTAATGAAACTTCAAAGCTTTTGCACAGCACAGGAAACCATAAACAAGACCAGAAGACAACCCTCAGAATGGGAGAAAATATTTGCAAATGAAGCAACTGACAAAGGATTAATCTACAAAATTTACAAGCAGCTCATGCAGCTCAACATTAAAAAAACAAACAATCCAATCCAAAAATGGGCAGAAGACCTAAATAGACATTTCTCCAAAGATATACAGATTGCCAACAGACACATGAAAGAATGCTCAACATCATTAATCATTAGAGAAATGCAAATCAAAACTACAATGAGATATCATCTCACACCTGTCAGAATGGCCATCATCAAAAAAACTACAAACAATAAATGCTGGAGAGGGTGTGAAGAAAAGGGAACCCTTTTGCACTGTTGGTGGAAATGTAAATTCATACACCTGCTATGGAGAACAGTATGGAGGTTCCTTAAAAAACTAAAAATAGAACTACCATACCACCCCGAAATCCCACTACTGGGCATATACCCTGAGAAAATCATAATTCAAAAAGAGTCATGTACTGAAATGTTCATTGCAGCTCTATTTACAATAGCCAGGACATGGAAGCAACCTAAGTGTCCATCGACAGATGAATGGATAAAGAAGATGTGGCACATATATACAATGGAATATTACTCAGCCATAAAATGAGTTATTTGTAGTGAGGTGGATGGACCTAGAGACTGTCATACAGAGTTAAGTAAGTCAGAAAGAAAAAAACAAATACCATACGCTAACACATATATCTGGAATCTAAAAAAAGAAAAAAAAATGGTCAGAAGAACCCAAGGGAAAGACGGGAATAAAGATGCAGACCCACTAGAGAATGGACTTGAAGATACAGGGAGGGGGAATGGTAAGCTGGGACAAAGTGTGACAGTGGCATGGACATATATACACTACCAAATGTAAAATAGCTAGTGGGAAGCAGCTGCATAGCACAGGGGTATCAGCTTGGTGCTTTGTGACCACCTAGAGGGGTGGGATAGGAAGGGTGGGAGGGAGGGAGAGGCAAGAGGGAAGAGATATGGGGACATATGTATATGTATAACTAATTCACTTTGTTATAAAGCAGAAACGAACACACCATTGTAAAGCAATTATACTCCAATAAAGATGTTTAAAAAAAAAAAGGCTGCTAGGATAATATATACTGACATAGTTTGTATGCTGTACAATTCTACTGCTGTCATATAGCCAAAGCCACGATTTCTATTTTCTAAAATGTCTTAGGACATGAGAAAATTATGTGATTTCTAAAAGAGAGATAATGTATAATAGAGCATATCAAGCACTTTGAGAAACACTGCATTTATATCATTAGCACATGTTGTATCTTTCTATTATTAGCAAATTGCAGGCTTAATAAGTATTTGAGGATGGAAAGATGGAAAAAGCCATGGAAGGAGTTTACTAAAGGTAAAATATCATCACGCTAAAATGAGGTTTACTTGGATGAGCTGAACACTTTATGAATTATTAAGACAGGTTGGTTGCCATCACCCTAAAATACTATCAGGTGGCACTATTTAGAATTATTGTCAATCCTTAATTTACTAACTCAGAATGCATTTCTTCATGTAACTCTGTTATATTTGAGCAGAATCTATACAGGTGATGGTTGAAAAACGTGCATTCATAGTAAAAAATATAGGAACAACATTGCAACACTAAAAATATGTAAAGACATAATAAGAAGTAACAAGACTACTACAGTTTTTTGTTCACTTGTTTCAAGAATGCTGTTTCATGAAAAATGGGATTACTTTTGTAAGGAAGTAAGTAGAAAAATTTCAGGAGATTCTGAAGAGTGTTTTTAAATGATTTAGAGGTTGAGATAGTGATCTTTAGGGGTAATTCTCTTTGAAAATATTTCTAAGGAAATCTGGAAAAAAATTTATGTCTCTCAAGGAAAAAAAAATAGTTTCAGGATGTTGAGAAAAACAGAAAAAGATTTATGTGATCACCAAGAGATGAATAAGAAATAGAATGGTTGGGTCAGCTGCTCCCCTGTGTTAGTGATCAGGTACTACTGTTATCAGGGGTTCCTAACTGTCATCCTGACTTAAGCAGACCCCACGGGAGGACCATGTGTACCCTACCGATGGTATACCCAATCTTAAAGTTGAATTTAATTGCCTTGTAGTGCCTGCACACTTTTAAAAGGAAAAAAAGATGGTATAAAGAATAAAATTGCCAAAAACCTAATCCCCAATAATAGGCATTCATTAAGTAAATCACGTATTTTTTATATCATTACATATATTTTTAAGGATGATGATAGAATAACCATAAATTTTATCAAACTAAAAAAATTTGGGGAGAGCAAAGAGATGTTATTAGAAATGACCCCAGGAAAAGTGATATAAATCAGACTGATCCAAGCACACCAGAATTTATAAAATACTATAAATTATATATTCAAAATTGATACGTTGTAGAAGTGTATGAAGTAGCTCAACTTCATTAGATTATGCCAAGGTGTTTTCTAAAGTGACTGTGCAGTTTATCACATCTTCACCAAAACTTGATATTACAATACCTTTAAATTTTACCAATATAATGGGTGTAAAATGTATTTCATTATGGTTTAAGTTGGCATATCCCTGATTACTAATAAAGTTGAACACATTTTCATAAGTTTATTGGCTGTTTATTTTTCCTCATCTGTGAAATGTCTTAATGTTTTTTACCTTTTTCTCCAATAGATTGTCTTTTCATATTGGTTTGATGTTTTCATGTTCTGGACACTATCCTTTATTGGTTATATGTGTTGCAAATATTTTCTCCCAGTTTGTGAGGTGACGTTTCCTCAGTTTTCGGCGGGGGGGGGGGGGGGATCTTGTGATAAATTAATATGATATTTATCACTGTTTCTTCATGTTTTATTATTTTGATGTATTGATTAAGAATCCATTCCTATACAGAGTTGACCTATTTACTTCTAAAAGTATTGAAGTCCTGCCTTTCATAATGAAATGCTCCAGCTGTCTGGAATTGATTTTTGCATACGGTGAGGGGATATCTTAGGGGGAAGGGTGGAAGGTAGCTGCTCCTCACTTAGTGACATTCAGAGCGGGCGGCAAGCACAGTGGACTGGGTCAGAGTCATGCCTGAGCAAGCTGAGAAGAGCTTGCCCTAGTGGCTTCCGCCAGCAGAGCAGACCCTGTGCAGGGTCTCTGATGCAGTCTTGCTACCGATGCAGGTCTGCAGGTTTGTTACCTTTTTCACACATGTGCAGCCTGAACAAAACCATGTAGGCCACTGGGCAATGCAGATAACATACCCAACCCCACCCAGCACATGCCCAATACTGTGCTTGCTTACATCTCTAGATACATGCTTTCTCATTTTGGTCTCCAAATATTTTCCTTCATAAATTAGCCATGCATTTGAAAATATGTTTATGTTTTATCCAGTACTTTAAATGTCCTTCCCTAAGAAGTGTTCTATGAACATCTATCTACTTAGCCAAGTTGCCTGCAACAGAAGTCTGTAATGTGGTTTCAAAGTGCTTTGAAGTGGAGTCTAGACTGAATGAGCATTAAACCAAAGTTTATGCTAAAGGTGTAAACATAGTCCCTGTTTTTTTTTTTTTTTACTTTATAAGATTTTAATTTACAAATTAAAAAGCTACATTTTTTTTCCTTTTTCTCTTCTTCCTTTACATCACTCTTTTCCTTATCTTTCTCTTTCTCTTTGTCATCTTTTCTATCCTTTTTGCTGTCTTCTTTTTCCTGTCCTTCTTTCTTCTCTGCATCCCAGTTGGCGATCTTGTTGTTGATGAGGTTGTATAAATATAAAAATATAAATTTTTTAAAGACCTTATTCTTTTTTTTAATTATTATTATTAATTTGTTTATTTTTGCTGTGTTGGGTCTTCGTTTCTGTGCGAGGGCTTTCTCTAGTTGTGACAAGCAGGGGCCACTCTTCATCGCGGTGCGCGGGCCTCTCACTATCGCAGCCTCTCTTGTTGCGGAGCACAGGCTCCAGACGCGCGGGCTCAGTACTTGTGGCTCACGGGCCTAGTTGCTCTGCGGCATGTGGGATCCTCCCAGACCAGGGCTCGAACCCGTGTCCCCTGCATTAGCAGGCAGATTCTCAACCACTGCGCCACCAGGAAAGCCCACATTTTTAATTTTTTAATTTTAAACAAGTATAGTAGGCTTGTTTTAAACAAGTATAGTAGGCTCTAAGCAACCAGTGTTTTCTGACACTGACTTTTCTGCTGACTTCTTTTAAAGTACTCCAAAATCAAATAAATTTCTCTAATTACCTCAAATCTTGAGAAAATTTAACTTAAAAATTAGAGAAACAGAAACAATTAGAAATTGGAAAGCTTATGTGCTTTGGTTTTTTTGATGAAGCTTTATTTTTACAAATGAGGACACTCAATTTTAAGAATAGTACTAAAACAAAATGACACAAATCAGAGAAAAATTTCAAGAATGCTAAAGCACCTCTTCTGATGACATCTGTAGTGAATGCTGTGGTGTGCTGCCAATATCCCCCTCCAGGACCATGACATCTATACCCCTATCAGCCAGGATGTTGGCTACTGACTGTTTGCAATTAAGTTTTCTTCTGGAAATTGCCTTTGACAGAAGAAAGCCACCTGCTCAAATATCACTTTATCTTTAAAGATACTTCCCTGGTGGCGCAGTGAATAAGACTCTGCGCTCCCAAAGCAGGGGGCCCGGGTTCGATCCCTACTCAAGGAACTAGATCCCAAATGCATGCCACAACTAAGAGTTCACATGCCACAACTAAGGAGCCCACAAGCTGCAACTAAGGAGCCCATGTGCTGCAACTAAGACCCAGTGCAACTAAATAAATATATATATATATATATTTTAAAAGATACTCTTCATTTAGTATCTGGTTAAAATCTTGGCCTTGCTGCCTCAAATTAGGACAGCTCTGAATGACCATCCCAGCTCCAGAGCTCCCCACATAATCAGCTGAAGCCTTTCTTGCAACTATTGGGTTGGCCAAGAAGTTCGTTCCATAACATCTTATAGAAAAACCCGAACGCACTTCTTGGCCAACCCAACTTATCACAAATCAATCTCTCCTTTTGCCCAATCCTGCTTCCTTTACACCTCTTTACATATCCTGTATCCAAGAACACTTGGACCCAGTCAACTTCCTGAACACATATCTCTGTTGAGTCTTTTTTCCCGTGAATTTGATCTAAGAGAGTTAGTACCAAGAATAATCCCAGGAAGCAGACTCTAAGATAAAATGTTTGAGTTGGATCATCCTTTGGCCAACTGGCAATAAGGACCCTGTCACTGGGGCTAAGTAGATTACTGATGTCTCCTAGCATGCTGTAACTGTTCCAATGTTATAACTTTCACCAATGACAAACTGGTAGAAGGGAATGCATTGGTGTGGGCAATATCTCAGGTATTTTAGAAGCCTGGAGGCTTTAGTAGTAGAGGTTATAATGAAAAGGTAAGAATAATTAACTGTTCATTTAAGGAAAAGTGTGAAGGCAAGAGGGCCTTCTTGGAAGCAAATAAAAGGGACTCTAATCTTTGCTGCCAAAGGGCAGGAAATGCTAACTATTGGACCCAGTAATCATGAAGTAGTATATTTCCAGAAAATGTTGAATTTTCAGCCCAACAAGTCTGCCATTCCAAGGTCAGGACCTTGATGAGAAAGGAATAGGACCATGAAACACAGGATGGGAAGATTCAGGCACTCAATTTTAAATCCTTAGGTTTTGCTGAACTCTCCAGACCTGCACGGTGGCCCATTTGTTTGTGTTTAAGGCTAGTAGTGTCCACTCTTCCTTACACATGATGCAGAGACTCTGCTTTGAAAGATAGCACATGCTCTTCTCAAGATCTACCCCCACTTTCTTCTCTAGCTACCAAACCAATTGTCAGGGTCAAGTCATGACATAACCTGGCCAAGGATGTTCTGGGCCTTATTGAGAGAGAAAAGGGTATATATGCTAAAGGAGTTGCAGGGCCAAAAACATATGTCAGTGGGAGCCAAGAGAGTAGGACTAGATCCTGACAGTGCAGGATCAAAAGGGTGTAGAGCATAAGTTTTCACAAAGGAGAGTTTGTTGATTTGGAAGCATCCTCATATGATACAGGATTTAACACCCTGGCAAGCACCCAGGTAACTGTGCAAACATACTCCTAGATGGCTCTTGGCTTCTAAAAAGGCTGTAATCCACACTAAGTGAAGTAGAAATGCTGTGATTGCCATGGCAGATGTGAAAGAAAGGATCAACAGATTCAGGGAAATGGGGATTCTGAAGTGGAGAGAAAACACAAGGCTGGAGAACCCACCACCTTCTAGGGACAGCTTAGAGAACATGGTCAGAAACGAGCTGGTTAGAGGGGCACTAGAATCATTGAGAAGATCAGTGGTGGCTGTTGTTTGCAGGCCAGGGCTAAGGTAAGAGATGCTACTATAGCACTTCTCTCTCTGAAAGTGATAGAGATGATAGAGGCCAGCAGGAATGATAGGAATGATAAGAGAGGCCACGTGGTGATGATGCTGAATGATCAGAAGCAAGTTGGGGGATATTATCATCATTATGAGTGGGTAATTACTCACAAGGAGCTATGGAGATGTTCAAAGGACATGGCATTCCTAAGGCAAAGTCATGGGCAGCCAATAGTATTGATATATTTCTTAATATATACAACAAAAAGAAATCAAGGATGGATAATCAAGAGGCTTAGGACAGCTGCCCTAGTAAAAAGCCCAGTTTGTAGACCTGAGCCAGTCTTAGACCTAATATCCAATGACTAAAAGAGATGCTGGGTCCCTAAGAGAAATAACCTTGCAAAAGAACAGCAAGCATATATGGTAGTCCCTGATTAAAAGGACCTATAGCCATTTACTCAGATTATCATAAAGTTGGAAAAGAGGAACACTCGTACTTTTTGAGGACTGTTAGGCACAGGTCCAAATTAACATTGCTAACCAGAGGCCCAAAGAGTCATCATGGCCCCTGCTGGAGTGGAGATGTATGGGAGCCAGATATTAAGTAAAGTCCTGGCCCAAGTTTGGCTTACAGCAGGTCCACTAGGTCTATAGTGGTCATTCCCTGGGTCTCCAGAGGTATAATTGGAATGGAAATATTTGGTGGTCTGTAGAACCTCTACATTTGGTCCTTGGCATGTAGGGTAAAATCTATCATAGTAGAAAAAGCCCAGTGAAAACCTATGAGACTTCCCTTTCACAGATAAAAATATTTCATCCTGGTGGTAGTGGCAGAGATTAGTACCACCCTTATAGACCTAAAGAACGCAGAGGTAGTGGTCACCATCACTTTCCATTTAAATTCATGGTATCCATAATGAATTCCACAAAGCCAGATGGCTCCTGTACATGACCTTTGACTACCACAAACTTAACCAATTGCAGCTACTGTGCCAGATGTGGTATATTTACTACAGAAGATTAATATAGCCTCAGGTACAAACTATGCAGCCATTGATCTAGCAAATGTGATCTTTTCTATTCCTATCAGGAAAGAGGATCAGAAGTAGTTCATATTCATGTCAGATGTACAATCATACACATTTAATCTTGCACAAGGCTATGCCAACTCTGCACGGTAGGTCACAATATAGTCCAAATGAACCATCTGGATCATCTGGACATTTCACAAAATGGCACATTGGCCCACGATATTGATGACATCATGTTAATCAGACCAGATGAGCAAGAAATGGCAAGTGGAGGCCTTGGTTTAGACACATGTGTTCCAGAAAGTGGAGGATAAACCTTAAAGATTCAGGAACTCCACACAGCAGTGAAGTTTGAAGGGGTCGAGTGGTCTAGGGTATGCCAGAACATTCCCTCCAAAGTAAAACACAAATTATTACATCTTGGCATTCCCACCGCAAAGAAAGAAGAATGACACCAGGTATGCCTCTTCAGGTTCTGGAGGTAGCATATTCCAAACTCTGAGCAATTGATTCAATGACGTGGAATGTAGCCAGTTTTTGACTGTGACCAAGGACAGCAAACAACTCTGCAGCACCGCACCAGCTGTAGGCAAGCAGCTTGGCTTCACAGGCTGTGTAACCTGGTAGGCCCCACGGTACTAAATTTCCTCAAGATTTGAAGCAGTTCTAAAAATTAATATGGTTTTGCAGTAATTCAATATAGGTAAGTCAGATAGACAGCACTGGTTGCTTAAAGCCTGCTGCCATCCTTCACGTTTAAAATTTGGGTACTGGAAAGAAAGACATTTTCCATGTTGGGACTGATGTGATTACTAGCCCCCCATCTATATGAGGACAGTGTCTAGATAATGAATACAAATAGTCATAAATGAAGGGATTTCTCATAAGCTCTCAGAAGCCAAAATAATCACTTGAAAAATGAATGATTTGATTAACTACATAGTTATTTTCTCTACATAAAACTGTAGTCTTCAACTATTAGACCTCATAAGGACCTTCAAGGTCATCGAGTCCAAGGTTTTAATTTTACAAATGAAGAAACTGAGGCAAAAAAAAAAAAAGATTAAGGAATTTGCCTAATATATTTTTGATTTAAATTTTACCAAAGCCTAATTTACATCCAATTATATTCTCATAAAACTAAGTCTAATCAATTCCATATTTAACAATTAAAAACCAAAATCAATCAAATCTAAAATGCAATCATGTAAAAGAGATTCATATATTAAATCATAAAAAATAGAACAGGTGATTAAACAAGGAGTCATTCGCCCAAGCCATCTCCTTATCTGGAAACATAGTTCATGTGTCATGTGGTCTTAAGTCTTTATTTCTTCCAACAAAATCCTTTACACAAACTCATAATGACACAAAGTTGCTAAAATTTATGTCCCCATTTCCCCTGATTAATTTATAGACTGAACATTATCACTTTTAATCATTTTATGAGACTGGTATTTTTATGGCCAGAAAAGTCCTCAAGGTTATCTTTTGTGCTTTAGAATTTGGTCTCTAAGCTCTACAAATCCAAACTTGATGGTGTGATGAGCCAGAGGAAAAAAAATAACTTACTCCTCCCAAACCTATATAAAGCTAATGGCTGCCATAAAAGTCAGAAGTCATTCAAGCAAAGGTTTCTGTTGATCAAACCCTATAGACTTTTTAATACTAATTTCTCTTGGCTTCTTTCCTTAAACTTGGGTGCTTCCACTCCTTGGCCTAATTAATCACTCTCCTGATTCCCTTTCTACCTCTCTGACTACTTCTTCTCAGCCTCCTTTACATCACCTCTGCTTAGCTCTTAAACATTAGAATGCCTAAGGATTCTATCCTTGCCTTATTCCCTTCTTTACACTCTATGACAGGGATTCTTAACAAAGCAAGTGTGAATTTGAATATTTCCACTAACCCCTCAAATTCAGTATTTTCTTCAATTATGAAAGCATAAAATAAACTATGGTAATATTACAGTCACTATCACTCTGTAAACATTTTTTTTAAATCACAGATATTTTTAATATCACATTGAACTTGTTTCAGAGATGTCAGAGTAGCATTCATACTCATCACCTACTTCAAACATACTGTAGGAGAAACCAGCACATAAAAATATAATATGAGAAAGTATAAGAATAAAGGAAGGAATTAAGTTTCATGGAAGCAGATGGAAGAAAACGTGCAACTCTTATTAGAAGAATTGAGAAGTGTGTTCTAGAAGTAACATATGACATTGACCTTGAAAGATGAATAAGGGGTGTTCAGATGAGAAAAAAGGGAGAGGCCTTTCCCAACAGAACAATCAAGGATCCTGAGTTGTGAGAAAGGGGTGAACCGTTCTGTTCCATAGCAGCACAGCACGGGAGGGAGGGAGGGAGGGAGGGAGGGAGGGAGGGAGGGGAGAGAAGTGTAGAGGCATATGATCAAGCTGAGAAGATAGATGGAGGAATGGTTGTGAAAGCCTGTGCATGCTATGCTAAGGCCTTCAGATCTTCTCTTACAGGCAATGATAAACCAAAGGTTTTAATCAGTTCAGTATCATATTTGTATTTTAAAGTGCTAAACCTAATATCAATATGGAGGGAAAACTGGTGGCATGAAGACTAGTGAAAGGGCTATTGCAGTAGTTCCTTCAGGAGATGTGAATTGTTGCCTTGGGAGATAAGAAAGCAGTAAAAATAAAAACTGGATTAATTTTCTGGCTTAGATGATGGGGTAATTGTTATGCCATTAACAAAAAGAGAGAATATAGGAATATGAACATAAAAATCTTAATTTGAAAAGAAGATTGTATACTTCGGGAATGCTTATTCAGCTTCATGCAACAAAGAATATGACTACCAGTGGCTCAACACAAATACGGTTTTATTTTCCTCATTAAACAAGAAGTTTGGAGGTCAGCAGCTACTGGCACTTGTTCAGCAATTGGTTAGATTTTGGCTTCACTAAAGAAGAAATACAAATGGCAAATAAAATAATGAAAAGTTTAACATCATATCCCATATATATGATATGAATTTACCCATATCACTAGGTAAGTTCAAGTTAAAACCATGATGAGCTACTACTAGCATATATTAGAATTGCTAAAATTCAAAAACTGACTACTAAGTGTGGACAAAGATACAGATCAATTGGAACTCTCAAACATTGCTAGTGGGAATGCTAAATTGTAAAGCCACTTTGGGAAATAGATTAGCAGTTTAATATAAAGTCTTATGAAGTTAAACATACATTTACCACATGACTCAGGAATCCCACTTACAGGTATTTACCTCCCAAAATGAAAGCTTTTATTATCCTAAGTGAAAGAAGACAAAAAAAAAAAAAAGATATTCTGGAAAGGCAAAACTAAAAGAATTATAATCATATCACTGGTAGCCATGAGATGGGGAAAAGGGATTCCCTCAAAGAGGCATAAGGGAATTTTACAGGATGGTGGAAATGTTTAATACCCTGATTGTGAAGGCAGTTATACATTTATAAATATTTATCAAAATTCATGGGGCTGTATACCTAAAAGAGTGAATTATTACTCTATGTAAATTTTTCTTCAGTGAACCTGATGTTTAAAAAAAACCCAGATCTATTTTTCCAAAGAAAACAAAACACTAATCTGAAAAGATATATGCACCCCTATGTTCATTGTAGTGTTATTCACAATAATCAAGATATGAAAGCAACCTAAGCGTCCATTGATAGACAAATGGATAAAGAAGTTGTGGTGTCTGTGTGTATAGACACACACACACAATGGAATATTACTCAGCCATAAAAATAATGAAATCTCGCCATTTGCAAGAACATAGCTCGACCTAGAGAGTATTATACTAAGTGAAATAAGTCAGACAGAGAAAGACAAATACCAAATGATTTCATTAACATGTGAAACCTAAAAAACAAAACAAACGAACAAACACAAAACAGAGTTACAAAATAATAGTCATGGGGATGAAATGTACAGCATGAGGGAATATAGTCAATAGTCAATAACATTGTAATAAATTTGTATGGTGACAGATGGTAACTAGACTTATGATGATGATCATTTTGTAATGTACAGAAATACTGAATCATTATGTTATGCACTTGGAAATAACATAGCACTGTAGGTCAGCTATACTTCAAAAAAAAAAAAAGCCCCAAATCACAAGACCATCACTTATTTTCAGGGAAAAAATTTAAATGATAGACTTAAGGCATTAAGGTGCCAGCATTAAAAATGAGCACAATGTGGAAGAACTAGAGAGCTAAAATCAAACAGTAATTTAACGCTCAGAATTTTTAATATTCAAAGATGTGTCTTTTTACATCTGTGGCAACATATTCAATGGACTTGGAGATAATTTGATATTTTTCTCACGATGCTATGTAACCACAGATTTCCCTGATTAATACACTTTAATTTTTCAGAATCTTTTGCTTTCCAGCTCTTGTAACCTTGAACAATTCCTCTTTCAACTATCCGTATTTACCTTTATTTCATAATTTACATTTTATTCTGTATCACACACGACAAACTGTTTTACTTAATAACTCTGTAATTTGCCATTAGACTTAATTGTACTAAGTTCATCAAAAAATATAAAGAGACCAAAAGACTATAAATCTGATCATATCCTCACTTATAATATATAGTGTCATGGTTTTTTAATTCCTATTTTATTATGTAAAAATTAATTTTCAGCTAATGAAATTTATTATAGGAAAATTCTAGATAGATAGATATCACAGGTTTTGGATGAAACAGTAATTGGAAAAACCCTGCATTCTTCTATTGCTAAGAAATAAATAGCATTTTATTTATTTTTCAAAATTGTCTGTGTGTGTTGCTAATGCTATCCATTCAACTTCTCTAATTATGTCAAAATGCTATCTTGGAAGACAATGGTTTGATTCACCATGAATTCACAAATAACATTGACTCATTAGAACTCCACATTAGACCTTTTCTCCCATTTCTCATGACAGAATCTCTAGTTCATGAACACAAGTCTAGGATACAATTCGTAGTAAGTTCAAGGACAACGGTGAGTTTTCTGGGTTAATACACACTGAATTTGTGAAGTCAACTCTGCCTAAGTTCTCACCCTAAGTCTTCTGAAAGACAGGCATGCCTGAGCAACATTAAACACACGCGATTTGTTCTCAGGGCAAATTTCTCGCCTATTATGGACGCTTTTTGTCATGGAGGTTTTGTAACATTTGTCCTACACAAGTATTTCTCTTCTGAGTCTGCCCCACCTCCCTGCAGTCCTGGGAGGACTCCCAAATAGAGGTTGTGAATGCACCTCAAGATCCACTTTCTGACCTCCCCTCTACACTGTACATGACTGTTTAATTTCCTATTTAAGACAAATTAATTATTGCATGCTCTAATGAGGTTGCAAAGGATCCCGCTCCAGTCCACAAACTTGGAAGAGGTTACCCAGAGGTTTTCCAGATTGATGGGTCCAGGGTGGATGACCTGAAAATGAACTTTGACTAAACTTTGCTCTTTGTGTTCTTGGCAGTCTGTATTTGGAAAGTGGCAATTGTCTGCAGCAGACAGTGTAAAACTTCAACCTAGAATTTTATTTGGAGGTTAGCCTTTGGAAGAGGGAGGGGGGAATAAAAAAAAAAAACTCTTTGTCAGTCTTTTCTATACTAGTTTTATTAATTGTTTTCTAAGTGTTTTATTCTTCTTTATAATATCCAAGTTACATTTTAAGGTGAAAGTATTAGCCAGCTGAAAATGTTTTTTGTCTTTCTATTCTCCTCTTCCTCTAGGCACTATACAAGTTAGAACAGTTTTTTAACTTGAACCCAATCTACTATAATACAACCTCTATAATGTCCCTCACTTTAGAACTTAGATAATATGCTTACAAATATTAATTGGTTCCCACAACCTATAGGCCATGTATTAAACCCATTTTACTGATTAGATGTAATTCATCTCTGATTTATGTTGTCATTGAAGACAAATGTGTTGAAATCATTAAATTTCAACTCTGCAATACAAGACTACAATCTGTCCAGGAGAGTCCCCCTAAACTAATTATTCAGCAAAATGAATGTCACAACTTTTTTCCATTGATGTGCCAGAACAAAGCGACAGGACATTCTGAGATAAATTACTTGGTCTTAGCCTACTCTGGCAGCTGGTCTGGACTCTATAAAACCACTTTTTAAATAACATACTACTCTCCACTTAAAGATACATAAATAAAATAACAGTGTTTTACATCATATTCTTCACCATGTTTCCTCGTAAGCAACTGATTAAATATCACACTGTTCTCATAAAGAATCATGAATAGGAAGTGGCATATCCCTATGAGAGATGAGAAAATTGACCTGGGAAACGGCTTAGACTGTTTTATGAAATGGTAGATTTGGGATAAGAAGGCAACACTTAGGGGACTTCCCTGGTGGCGCAGTGGTTGAGAGTCCGCCTGCCGATGCTGGGGACACGGGTTCGTGCCCCGGTCCGGGAGGATCCCACATGCCGCGGAGCGGCTGGGCCCGTGGGCCATGGCCGCTGAGCCTGCGCGTCCGGAGCCTGTGCTCCGCAACGGGAGAGGCCACAACAGTGAGAGGCCCTACTACCGCAAAAAAAAAAAAAAGAAGTCAACATTTCTTAATTTCTGGCTACTCTTCATTTCTCTTCATTCTCTCATCTGTTTTCTCCTAATGTGACCTGGACAATCCCAGGTGGTGCCAAGTTCCCCCTGTAGTCAACACACACATAGAAGCTTTAGCTAAAATAAAAAAAAAAATGGCAGAGCCTCAATGTACCCCTCTACATGTAGGTAGAAAAAGAGTTTGCACATTTCTTTTTCCTCAACCAAAATTCCTATAAAGTATAGGGGGCATCATAAAAAGTCACCACAGACTTGGAACCAGACTGAAGTGAACAGGAAAGACTCTTGGTCTCCCCCTAAAACCCTGTGCCATTTCCCAATCTCAGTGGTGCCCTGGAGAAACCAAATTATTTCATCTTCTTAGGTTCTTATTCTTCGGGTCTTAGTTAAATTAGGAACTTTTTTTTAGGTCCCTTCAGATGCAGTGTCCCCATTGGACTCCTGGACATATCATCACTGCCTTTTTAAATACTGTCCTTTCTAATGCTATTGTGTACTCCTAAAGCCAGGCTGCTGAGCCCAGAGACAAAGCCACTAGAGGTTGTTAAACCAATTCCCCTGAGGCTTCCCTGAAGTTTTTGACTGGAGTTCTCTAGTAGCAACCTGTACCCTTGACTTGCCTGGAGTTGGACAGGGCTAAGGAAGGCACCTTTCTGGACTAGATCCAAGCAGCACATTATCATCAGCAAGACCGGCCCTTAGAACAAAATGGTGTTCTGTGTCTTTTAGTGTCTTTTCAAATTATTAATACATTACCCTTGGGTAGACAGGACTTAGGAAGAAGTGCTGATAGAAGCTTATACCAATAATCTGCCCTCTCTGCTCTTTACTTCCCTTCGCTTGTTCACTGAAAATCCAGGAACAGGATTGGAAATGGAACTTATGGGCAGGCATAAAATAAAAGTCTTAGAAGTAGAATTCCAGTGTTTCTGCAATACCCCTTCCACCTGAAAAAGCAATGGACTGAATAATCCATAATAAATTGGCCTAATCTCCTTTGTGAGAATAGAGCTTGATTGTTATATCCCAAGCTAAAAGTGCAAGCTGGAACGAATAAAGCAGATCTTCTGATGAACAAAGATGTTCTGAGTTAATGTCAGAAATGAAGAGGACAAAATGAGCGGGAAAAAAAAAATAACCTTCTTGACTTAGAGAAACATAATATCTGCTAAATAGAATGTCTTTCACAATTTAACATGAGGCATCACCAGCTCTTTTGGAGTCATTTCAAATCACACCAGATGGTACTAACTTGACTCAGAGGCTAGAAGCTGAGCCACAGCTATGATCAAGTCTTTACCACAATTTAGGATGCTGTAGAAAATGGTGCTGTGATGACTTGTTCTATGTTGCCTCCGTTCCTCACAGCTTTCACTTTACCTTCCTCTATAGGACAATTTGTTGTTAGTGATGTTGTTGGTGTGAACTTTTAAGTCACTGACTTGTCTTTTAGTAGAAATTTAAGAGGTACCTCCACTGCTCCTGTAAGACAATGTTGTGGACTCAGTGGAAAAGAATGATTGACAGAGTGCTTTTTGAGAGTGATTGTCAGAGTGCCTTCCAAACTAAATTTCATGTCAAGACTTCCGGCCATCTGAATTCCCAAGTTATTCTATATAGAGAGCTCTAGGTGCTCTAAAACCGTCCCCATTGGTCACATGACTATTCCTTTTCTTTTAAAACAGTTTAGGGAGCAGAATCATTAACAAGGCCAAGACCACAGTACAACCACGAAATATTAGACAAAAGTTAATTCCATTTCCCTCTATAATCGGTGTCCCTGAACACAGGTCACAAGCAAAAGAGAGTATAGCCTAGCTTGCAATTAATTTCTTCATCACAAATTCTGGTTAATTTGTTCTATACTGTCAACTCTTACCATATTTTCAATGGATTCACTGCTAAAACAGGAAAAAGCCTGAAAGACTAAAGCCATATGACCATAATGGGAATGAAGTTATTTACTCTACAAATCACATTTTTAAATTGTTAAATCCAATAACGTTTTGAGTTAAATGACTGACATACTGGAAAAATTTGGAAGGTGAGAAGACTTTTTTTCCTAAAACATTGTCTATTAGTCATTAAAGCAATCCACACATGTACAAAGACAAGATTGCTTCACCATATATGTTTGTGCACATTCATTTTTAAATGATGATAATTAAAATTAAATACTCCAAATTTTTCATCAATCTATATTTTAATGGAAAATATATAATAATTCAGACTCCTCCTTAGGAAGACTTTTATTTCTAGGGGGCTATTATGATATCAAAGGACCTATGGGCCTCTGTATTACCATTATATTCAATCTTCTTTCATCTTTTTTTTATACTGACTCCCTTAGGTTTTTCTTTGCTCTTCCTGTTTAGGGAAGGCAGCTTTTCTTTCTATTATTCCCAACAGTGTTGAGGTGTGAAGCAAACACAAGGCAATCAGATACAAGCAATTCATCAGGGTTGGGTGAAAGTCAGAACTATTCAACCGAAATTAATAAGAAGGGATGTAACAAACCCACCTTCTTATAATTCATTTGAAAGTCATATAATATCAATTAGCATTTATCAAATGAGAACAGGCAGGTGAGGGTGACAGTATCTTACCTACCTCGCAGGAATATGTGATGATGAATGACTCACTCATGAAATATTTTAAATCAGCATTTCCTGAGCACTCTCAGATTATGTTTAGGCAATTCTAAAGATCCAGATAAGACAGAAAAACTTAGTTGTCAAACCACAGCTGGTGGACACAAGCCCACTATGCTCAGTACTTCACCAACTTGAGTCCTAACCTTCCTGCTGCTAATGTCCTAGGAGATACGCATTAAGTAAAGTTGACCTGGACTATTGTTTCTGTACAAACGTCATTTTCTGGGAGAGTGTATTATTCCTATCTAAGGAGTCCTGGAACTCGCTGCAGTTAATTCCTACCGTATTCAACTCATTCGACACATTGTAAAGAGGAAAAATGAAAATAAGAGTCCTTAGAATGATTTGCCCAAGTGAAGAAGCTGAGATTAGAAAACTACTTGCTGGATCCTTAGGGCAGCACTTCATCTACTATGCAAAACTGTCTTTTGTACCAAACTACTTATGGGAATACTCTGCTTGTACATGTTAGAATCATCACTGTGACCACTTATCTAGGTGAACGCTATCTGCTTGGTAGGCTTCTCACCAATATGTGAAAACACCCAGGGACAACCTCGCAGAGTTGCAACTAAAAAAATCACAGACCTCTTTCTTTCTCATGCCTCAGGTTATTTACTAGTAGTTCAGGCTGTCAGGCTTCCTGCAGTAAAGGAAGGAGAGTCCTTGACCTTGCAACTCCTGGCATGTTCAAGTTTAAATTCACTAAGAAAGTTCAGGCTGCTTATATTTTATTTGAACATTGGATATTAATAATGAGGCCAGTATTATGTGATTGGAATGAAGTCTCAAAAGCAAATTTGGCTGGTAAGGTATTATTGATTTAGGTTATGTCTATAAAGTTGGATACACTGGACTTCTTAATCTTCCGGCAAAATGGATAATAAATGCCAAAAAAAGATAATTGTCTATATTAAATGATTATAAAATTTGAATTTTTAAAGAAAATTCTTCAATTCAGTTGGTGTTTTTCTTCATTCATTCATTAAATGCATAGATATACGTGGCATACCTGTTGCTATACACTAGGGCTAAGTGTATGGTGAGCAGGCACTGTGCTAGGGCTGAGGACACCCACAGGGAGCAGGTGGACTTTGTCCCTGCCAGTGTGGAACTTATAGGTTGGGAGAGGAGAACCACCAAGCACATTCAGGCAGGCCATGATACACAGGAATCTAGGGTGCTATCACTGGGGTATACCCTGGAGGCATCCTAATCCATCCGGGAGGGCCAGACAACAAACAAGGAAGACATCTTGGTGACAAAGAAGAGATGTGCGTGGATCAGAGAAATATTTGGAAAATGCATTTGATTTTTAAATGTAATATGAGTCCAGTTTTAGCTTCATATTGTGGTAGTTGTGAGGACACTGGGGAGAAAAGGAGAAGTTAAAGAAAAACTCTGAGACCTCATGGGCATGGCATTAAAATGCCTTCTTTTTGAAAAATAAATGGGTTTAGTCAAAATGCAACTGACTTAATTTTACAAGGTATGTAAATTATTTTTCGGAGGACTGGTGGCCTGTGTGGGAGAATTCAGTGAGTATTTGTTTTAATTCTACTTTCAAGAAATACAGGGAGTATAAATCATGGGATGTCAGGATACAATCTGATTCAAAGTACTTCTTCACAAATATGCAATGATGCTGCCAAATAGCCTGCAATGATACTTAATCTGGCAAATTAAAGAGATAACAAAAGTGAAAAAATTAAGTAGTGATAAGGGCCCAGAGAACTGACTCGAATTTTGTAGTTTCTCTTTAAATAATAGCATCTTTAGTAGAGATATCACAAACACTAATATATTTGAGAAATTCCTGTCTTAATATGATGCAAACACAATATTCTGAGTTTACCAGGGAAATAATTAGAACTTTAGAAATTTAAAGTTCAGAAACTGAAATACATAGGTATAAATCTAACAAAATATGTACATTTTGTGTTTGCATTAGTTTTCTAGGGCTAACATAACAAAGTACCACAAACCAAGCGGCTTAACAGATGTGTATTGTTTCACAATTCTGGAGCTAGAAGTCCAGCATCAAGGTGTGGGCAGGACTGAGTCCTTGTGAGGACTGTTAGGGAGAAATCTGTTCCATGCCTCTCTTCTAGCTTCCAGTGGTTTCCTGGAAGTACTGGCATTCCTTGATTTCTACATCACCCTGATCTCTACTTTCATCTTCTATGGCATTCTCTCTGTGCTGTCTCCAAATTTTTCCTTCTTATAAGGATACCAGTCATATTGGAGTAAGGCCCATCCTAACGACCTCATTTTAACCTGATTACCTCTAAATTGTCTATCTCCAAATAAAGGTCATATTCTGAGGTACTAGGGACTAGGACTTCAACATATGAATTAGGAGAGGATATGTAACAATGCTGAAAGCTACAAAGCATGGATGAACGAAATCTACATAAATATAAAGGCATACAGTATTCATTGACTGGAAGACTCAACATAGTAAATATGTCAATTCTCTCCATTTTTTGAGTATATATAGACAAGTACATAGTAAAAGGTATATGAAAAGGCAAAAGAATTAGAACAGTCAAAACAAAATTGAAAAAAATGAAATTGGACTCACAGTACCCAATTTTAAGACTTACCATAAAACTATAGTAATTAAGACAGTTTGGTACTGGTGATGGGATAGACATATAGATCAATGAAATAGAACAGAGAATATGGAAATAGACCCACAAAAATTTTTCCCATTGATTTTTGACAACAAGTTTAAGGGCAACTAAGGGAGAAATGATAGTCTTTAAACAAGTGGTGTTGTAATAATTGGACAGCTATATGCCAAAATATGAATCAACCTAAATGACACATCTTATACAAAAATTAATTCAAAATTAATCACAGATCTAAATATCAAATTCAAAATTCTAAAATTTTTAGAAGAAAAAACAGGAGAAAATCTTAGTGATCTGGCATTAGGAAAAGAGGAGTTAGATAAGACACCAAAAGCTCAATCCACAGAAGAAAAAATTGATAAATTGGACTTCATCAAAATTTAAAATTTTGCTGTGCAAAAATACTGTTATAAGATAAGCTACTGACTGTGAGAACGTATCTGTAAACCACATATCTGAAAAGGGACTTGTACCAAGAATGTATAAAGAACCGTGAAAACTCGAACACATTTTAAATGTGCTAAAAACGTGAGCAGACACTTAGCCAAAGAGGATATATGAAAAGCAAATAAATACAGAATGCAAAATGCTTCAATTCTACTCTTTCTTCCCTTTATAAATTAAGCATTCTGTTTCTACTTTATGTGAACTTCCTCAAATTATTCAGTATCTATTAACTTATAGTCAATATCTGTTTAGATTTATAGACAAGTTTACAAATTTATTTTCTCAACTTTCTTACATCTTAGTTCTCTCTCCTAGGTTAAATTTTCCTTCTTGCTGTAGTAGATGCTCTTTTTGTTTGTTTGAAAATATATTTTCCTCTAACTCCTGAGTAGTTAGGAGTTTGGCTGGATATGTATTTCTAGGTTGATGGTTAATTTCTTTCACCCTTTGAACACTTTCCATTACCTTCTAGCTTCTTATTATTATTGAGAAGTCTACATTTTAGATTAAATTCTTTTACAGATAATCCCTCTTTTCTCTATTGTTGCTTTTAAGATTTCTCTCTTGGTCTTTGGTGTTTTGCAGTTTTACTGATATACTTAGGTATGAGAAAAGTTTTATTTATCACCCTTGGGACTCACTGTAATACTGGAAAGCTCTCCCCCACTGTCTCCATTCTTTCCCTCAGGAAGTCCTATTAGGCATCTGTTGAATCTTCTCATTTTACCATCCATTCTTCTTTTATAACCTCCAAACTGTAACTCTCTTTGCTGCATTCTGAATAATTTAGACCTGTTCATTTCTCATCTTGGGGGTTTAACCATCACATCTGCATGAAACACAGGCCATGTTTACACATTCTAAAAAGAGCTCTTTTAGTCCACCCAGAATCCAGGATTTTTCTTTTATTTCCATTTTCACTGAAGTTGTAAACTTTTGAGAATACTAACATTATGTGGAGATTAACTCACCTCTTTGTTTAGGCCCAAATCCTAATCTGCTGTCTTCATCTAAGCATCAGAAATGAAGTCCTTAGATTACCATAACTAATAATCTCTACCACCCAGTTTATCTCCCACCCCATACCTGTAGCTACAGTATCAGCTACTGGGCTCACCACTAAGCCTCATTTCTAGAACCTAGTGATTCTGGGAAATCAGCCATGCACTTAAATATGTGTTAGTTATTTTTTGGTTGTCTGTAGTGGTAGGATTTTTGTGTTTTGTTTTCTTCTCTAAAACAGTACTTCAACTATTTATCAGAGTACACATTTTAAAATATTATTTATTTGGTACTCTGGGGTTAAATGGAAGAGGCTAAGGCTGGCTTTGCCACTTACCAGACAAATGACCTTGGGCAAGATACTTAACTTCTCCATATATCAGTTTCCCCATCTGTAAAATGGGCATAACAGTACCTACCTCATAATGTTGTTATAAGAATTAAATGAAATAATATCTGTCAAGTGATTAGAACAGTGTCTGGCATTTAGTAAACACTGTTTAAGTATTTGTTACATAAAAATGAAAACAAGAAAATGTCAGTAGTTTTCTATTGCATTAATGTGTATATTTAAGACAAAGAAATTCCATTTTGCTTTAAAATCTGGTGCTTATTGTGTAGCTAGAGGATTAAAAAGAACCAAAAGTGTTTTTACTTAAATTCACTAGGTTAACACACCTGAGGTTGACCAGTTAACATTCACTCAATTTGGTTCTCATCACTCAACAACACTTCTCTTCTCTATCCTATATATTTACCTTGTCAGTCACATGTCTCAAATTCCTATAAGCAAAAAATTGTAAATGACAAGGAAAGTGACTAGTGCATCTCTCCATTTCCCACTCAGAGAAGCACTCAGAGTTTCTAGGAAACACACAAATCCCAAAAGGCAATGACATTAAAAGATTAAAGGGGTCTGCTTTTTATTATTTTCCTTCTAACTTCCCTGAAGCAAGCACTTTGGCATATTGCGGCTTGAAGTCTCTATCTGCTAGGACCAGTCTGGTGGAGAGTAACTTCCTGAGAAACATGCTGAGATTTCCACTGACCCATATATTTCTGCATCTTTGTAGAAAAAGCCCTAAACGTCCAGTTATCCTTATATATATATGTTAAGCTTAAAATCAAAACTCTTCCTCTGATTTGAATGGGCTTTTAATACTTGAATTTCCACTTCTCAGTCTAGCTGACAATTACTCAACAGCTAATACAGTGCTTGTCACATCCTTTTCTAGGATCTCTATTAAAAGTGTTTCCTCCCCCAATAAAGTGTTTTACGAAATGCTTCCCTAACTATTCAAGAAGAAAAAACTATTAGCCTTTAGTCTAAAGCTTATCTTATTGTGGATAAGTTTTAAAGTCAAAACAAAGAGGAAATGCAGTCAGAATTAGGGGGAAAAAAATCCCACAAATTAACGACAAAGTAGAGTCCAGTGACATCTAAATGCAACATTGGTGCTTCCCTTCCTTGCACTGACTCCAGTGTTTTTTCCTCAGTTAAGGACCAGATGATGGACTTGGTTGGTGTTTAGGAGTCATGTCGTTGGGAAAATATGTCTATCTAAATACTAAAATTACAATCAGGGCAGTGAGAGGCTCCCACTATGAGAGCTACGGGATCACTGTGGCCCCTGGGAAGGCAGTTAACTCACACCTAACACAAACTCACTGTGGAAGAGCAAGAGGAATTGCCTGCCCTATTTAAATACCCTACCTTTCTTCCCCAGAGTTAAGTGTGATCAGATTTTATCATTCTTTGTATGCATGATGATGGAAAACTTGGTTTCCAACATATTTTTTTAATTAAAAGAAAAAAGAAAAGGAGAACAGCATTTGGGTCAGGGACAATTCAAGGCCTATCTTAGATTTCACAGAGGAACAATCATAAAAGAGTGTCATAAAGTAGAATTCGACATAAATGATATAATCTCTAGTTTACATGCTACTAAACCTGCTTATTGATGCTTAAAATGGCTGAATATTTGATAAGAGCATTACTGCTTTCAGAATAACAAAATTTTTTTCATTTAAATCATCAAGGCTTTTTCTAAAAAGACATTCATTTAATGTGTCAAAGAAAAAAATGAAAATGTGCAATTCAATAGACCCATTCCATACTGGTCTTCAAATTGTTCTAGGGAGCCCCAGAGTTTGGGATTATTCAAGATTCACAGGTGACATAACAGCTGTCTTCATCTGTATGAATGTCTGCCATTTAGCAGAAGAATTCAGCTTACTGGAACTAGGTCAATGATTGAGATTTGCAAGAAGAATATATTAATATACAACCTAGAGTGTAAGTTTTTAACAATCAGAGCTGCCAGAGTATTAAACAGTCTCTCTTATGATGTTAGGAATTTCTATCACTAGATTTATAAATGGAATGAAGGTACATCAAAGAATCTGGCACACAGTAGGTTCACAAGTATTTGTAAACTTAAATCATACTCAACCTAGGTGATTCCCTATCAGGGCACTATTACTAGGAATGACTTGAATGTGTTAATTTCTGAGATCTCTTCCAGTTCTAAAAGTCTTTAGTATCTAGCAGAAGAAATTGTTTATTTTTTAAGATATGTGTTGACACGGGGGGATTCTTGCAGAAATAGACAAGCATCGTATCTAGGTCAGCCAGTTGTACAAATTAAGCTGCAATGTGGAAAAGTGGTTAAAGCACAATCTGAGGTTAGTTAAAAGAACTTCAGCAGAGTCTCAACCGTAGCAGCTCTAGACCACACTGCAAGTTGGGAATACAAAGTAAACCAATATCCTTTGAAATCAGGGTAAAACAAACTATCTCTTAATGTGGTGACTGTGTTTGCAGTCCTGCTAAAAGACAAGTTGGGATTGCTTCAAAAAGCCACAATTTTTGCTTATTCTGGAAAGTGATGCCTTACACTTTTCCCTAGTGGAAATAAGCCAAGATATTAGAAGTCTCTGAGATCTTTTCCAAACTTGCATTTCTGAGCACGGCAAATCAGGGTGAATTTCATGTGATAGATATTTTAAGATGTCTGTTAAATAAACTGAGTTCAATTTATTTGTCTTTTATTAAAATATAAAGCAAATTAAGTTGTCATGTTGGGAAACATTAAGCACCATATAAATACCAGTATTAGTAGAATTAATGGTAATTATTATTACATTAAGCTGACCATAGCAGTTTTCATACAGAGATTCACTTTGGAAAAAAATATGAAAATTTGTCTCCTAATTGACTTTTTTTTTTTTAAGCAAGGCCTCTATGCCAGCCCAGTATCAGCTCTTTAGTTACATCTAAATTGTGGTAACATGCTAAAAGAAAAAGACTAGCCAGATCCTTTCACTCATTTATGTATTTATTTGTTAATGAAGTATTACTGAATCACCATCTATCCTTAGAAGTCACATTACTAGATACAAGGAATAAAATTGTGAGCAAGGCGAGTGGGTCTCTGCCCTCCTGGAGCGTTGTAGCAGTAATAACTCATCAGGTTTCTACTGGTGGGAACTTTCAGCCGGAAAGGAGATACCCTTAAAAGGTCATTAGGAGGCCTATTTGGAGAGAATGGGACAGAGTGTTCAGAAAGTGTTCAGTCGATGACAATATGCACACCACTGCCTACATGCACAAGCAAAAGATCTATCGGCACAAAAGTTTGTGTCCAGCATCTAAATCCATTCTTTCCATTTTTAAAAGAATACAAATCACCCAGGAGTCAATTCTTTGGGAACCTAAATGATAAAGTCAGAACTTCAATTCTCCCAGAACTAGAGACTGTGAAAGTTTTATGGCCAGGAAATTTTCATTTTTGTTTTATTTCACTATTACCCCACCCACCATTATGGTTAGTATAACATCTCAATTCACAGTGGGGCCTCTCTAAATATTTGCTGAATTGATTTAAATTGACATGCTTTCAAATTATTAAGAATTGAATAATTTGAATGCTTTTCAAGTTATTAAGAATAATCCATTGTAGCACTGTGAGAGAAAGTTCAGCTCATCTTAGAAGACCTGTAGCAAGTTACTTTGGAACAGGTGCATACATTATGTGTAAGACATGACAAAGCAATTCTTCCACTACACTAGGGATCAGCAAAGTTTTTTTGTAAAGAGTCAGAGAGTAAATATTTTAGGTCTTGCAGGCCATATAATCTCTGTCACAACTACTCAACTCTGCTATTATAGCATAAAAGCAGCCATGGACAACACATAAGTGAATGTGTGTGGCTGGGTTCCAATGAAACTTTATTTGCAAAAAACAGGAAAAAGCCACATTTGGCCTGCAGGCTGTAACCTACCAACCTCTGCTCTATATCACAGAGCTTCAGATAGTGTACAGGTCAAAGAGAAATATATGATTTATCCACAAACTTTTAATAGAGGCAAATCATCTAAGAAGGCCTTTTAAAAGTTGGGAGTAAATTCAATGAACAATTGATTCATATTTGCTTGTTTAGCAGAGCAGTAAACATTTAAGGGAAAGAAAATCAGAAAATATTAAAGAAAGGTAACCTCAGCTCCTAGATTTAACAAAGTAGTTTGCCAGATTTTCTACTGATCTTTATCCTGGGCATGTTTTATGTTATACATACTAGAGATACGTAATGTATATACAATTTTGTACAAGGTTTTAAAATTAACATGAATATTTTCTTGTCATTAAAAGCCCTTAATAAACATAATTTCTAATGACCATGTAGTATTCCAACCTGTGGAAACCATAGTTTACTTAACCCTTCCCTAATTTCCAACAGGTATTTATAAATTTTCTGTTTTATAAAAGCAGTTTACACTATGGAAAACGCAAACATGTAAAATGCATTTATGATCCAAAAAACAAGATCTATAAGAGGAACCTGAGCCTTCCAATCAAACATGGAATGTAAGCACATTTGCCTTACCCATATTTCCTCTTAAAATGACATCAGAGGAATATAGAAGAAAAGAACCAACAAGACAAACAGGAGAGGAAAATGACAGCAGATGAGATGTCAAAAAGTTGGGAAAGAAGGAAAGAGGATGGATGAGAGATACTCATGACTCAAAAGGTACATGTGACTTCCGGAGAAAGCAGAAAGGTGAAAAAGCAAGTCACTTTGATACCTGCATCTCCACTTTGTTACCATTTCTTCCTATTATTTCATTTTGTTACTCTCTTCACTAATCTCCTCAGGTATCATGCTTCTTTTAAATTCATGATAATTCTGCTTCAATAATCTGCTTTAGATCATATAAGATACCTACTGTACAGTTCGTTTTTACATTAGTTTAGGATGAGTGTAAACTACCACTACAGAAGGACACAAAAAGGCTTAAGGAATATAGACACATTTTTGTCATTTAACAGATCTGGGAAAGCAATGGTCAGTGGGCCAGCTCTGTCCCACATGATCATTTGGAACACTGGATTCCTCCCACTGTGCTAACCAGCCATCCCCAGATCCCTGGAACCATCTGCATAGCCGAAAATGGGTTGCCACCAAGTCAGGGTCTCAGGCAATGAAAGGGGCAAGAAGGTCTGCAGGAGGCATGCCTAGCACCTTAAGACTCAAGAACAGAAATAACATACATCATTTCTGTTTATGTCCCAGTGATGAAAACTTAATCACACGGCCACACCTAACTAAGTGGGAGGCTTGGAAATGTCTAACTTTAGCAAGAAGGGCGAATTCATTCTGTGGAAAGCTAACAGTTTTCTGTTAGCTAACAGACGCCACAATTGTCTTCCTTTTTTGTGAGTACTCTGCAGGCATCTAGTTACTTTCACTTGTGAGCTCACACACCCCTGGGTATAGCACTTCCTCTGTCTGACAACGTCCACTGGGGAAGGACTGAGTGAACGCTTGAGTGGCCAAGAGCCAGCACCCACTTTCAGCTACTCCTTAGCACGGTAAGTTTTAAACCCTACCATGTTACCACACAGTAGACTCATGCACCATCAAGGTTATTTGAGGATTAAATGACATATACATGTAAAAATCTTACTATCCTGTTTGAAACATATGAAACATGAAGTATTGAAACGTTAACTCAAATTTCCCTACTTCACAGAGCCTCTAATAGAATGTTAAAAGATCTGCTATCTGATTTGTGACAAGGTCACTTTGTGCTTTTGACAAAATCACCTAAGCATAAATATCTGGGTTAAGTCATAGAAACCTAGATAAATCTTGGGAGCCAACAATAAATTCTAGGGCTCCTTTCTAGCTATCACCTGATGCCAAATGAAACTGATTAGTATGATCTGCACTTCCAGGACATCCTAGAGGCAGCCACGATACATTTTGCACCTGAACTACCTTGTCAGAATGTTTGGAACAGGTTCTACTATATCATCAGCAGAAAAGACTATGAACAATTTGGATCCCCATCACCACTGCACCACCGGAAAATAGAGAAAACAGTTTGGACTAATCTGTTTGAGAAAGAGAGACAGAAAGACGGAGACAGATGGCATGCTACTATATACATGAGATTTTTTTTAATACATCTTTATTGGAGTATAATTGCTTTACAATGGTGCGTTAGTTTCTGCTGTACAACAAAGTGAATCAGCTATATGTATACATATATCCCCATATCCTCTCCCTCTTGAGCCTCCCTCCCACTCTCCCTATCCCACCCCTCTAGGTGGTCACAAAGCACCAAGCTGATCTCCCTGCGCTATGTGGCTGCTTCCCACTAGCTATCTACTTTATAGTGGGTAGTGTATATGTCAGTACTACTCTCTCACTACGTCCCAACATCCCCTTACCCCGTGTCCTCAAGTCCGTTCTCTACATCTGAGTCTTTATTCCTGCCTTGCCACTAGGCCCATCAGTATCATCTCTCTAGATTCCATATATATGTGTTAGCACATGGTATTTGTTTTTCTCTTCCTTACTTCACTCTGTATGACAGCCTCTAGGTCCATCCACCTCACTACAAATAACTCAATTTCGTTCCCTTTTATGGCTGACTACTATTCCATTGTATATATGTGCCACATCTTCTTTATCCATTCATTTGTCGATGGACATTTAGGCTGCTTCCATGTCCTGGCTATTGTAAATAGTGCTGCAATGAACATTACAGTACATGACTCTTTTTGAGTTATGGTTTTCTCAGGGTATATGCCCAGTAGTGGGATTTCAGGGTCGTATGGTAGTTCTATTTTTAGTTTTTTAAGGAACCTCCATACTGTTCTCCACAGTGACTGTATCAACTTACATTCCCACCAACAGTGCAGGAGGGTTCCCTTTTCTCCACACTCTCTCCAGCATTTATTGTTTCTAGATATTTTGATGATGGCCATTCTGACCTGTGTTAGGTGATACCTCATTGTGGTTTTGATTTGCATTTCTCTAATGATTAGTGATGTTGAGCATCTTTTCATGTGTCTGTTGGCAATCTGTATGTCTTCTTCAGAGAAATGTCTATTTAGATCTTCCGCCCATTTTTGGATCAGCTTGTTTTTTTGATATTGAGCTGCATGAGCTGCTTGTATATTTTGGAGATGAATCCTTTGTCAGTTGCTTCGTTTGCAAATGTTTTCTCCCATTCTGAGGGTTGTCTTTTCATCTTGTTTATGGTTTCCTTTGCTGTGCAAAAGCTTTTACATTTCATTAGGTCCCATTTGTTTATTTTTGTTTTTTATTTCCATTACTCTAGGAGATCGGTCAAAAAGGATCTTGCTGTGATTTATGTCATAGAGTGTTCTGCCTATGTTTTCCTCTAAGAGTTTGATAGTGTCTGGCCTTACATTTAGGTCTTTAATCCATTTTGAGTTTATTTTTGGGTATGGTGTTAGGGAGTGTTCTACTTTCATTCTTTTCCATGTAGCTGTCCAGTTTTCCCAGCACCACTTATTGAAGAGGCTGTCTTTTCTCCATTGTATATTTTTGCCTCTGCGTTAGATTTCTGAGATTTCCTCCTTCCTTGAGTTTTGCTATTAACATATTCTTCCTTTTATGAAATGATGTCAGGAGATAGCTGTTTTTTTGTTGAATGTCCTCAAAAATGTAAAGTTAGTTATATTTTGTTATGTTGTTCCTATTTTTTTTTAATTTCAGTACGAATTTCAACACCCTGGGAACTTTGAACTATTGACTGTATAAAGATAGACAACTCAAATTGCTCCTATGTAGAAGTAATGATTGAAGATTTCTTTATGGCTGTCCAATTTTTTTATGATTCTAAGATATATAGTTTTAAATGTACAATACTATGTCTGCTTTCTCTAAGTATCTTTAAAATAGTGCTATTGGATTTTTTTTTTTTTTTTTTTTTTGCGGTACGCGGGCCTCTCACTGTTGTGGCCTCTCCCGTTGTGGAGCACAGGCTCCGGACGCGCAGGCTCAGCGGCCATGGCTCACGCGCCCAGCTGCTCCGCGGCATGTGGGATCTTCCCGGACCGGGGCACGAACCCATGTCCCCTGCATCGGCAGGCGGACTCTCAACCACTGCGCCACCAGGGAAGCCCTGCTATTGGATTTTGATTGATTTCCACTTGAAGGAAATATTAGGCACAAGACATCCTAAAAGCTTTCCAGTACAAAACACATGATAACAAATATCCTTCTAAACGCTTAGCCGAATTCACACACACACAAAAAAAGAAGGCCTCAGGGGCTCAAAACATAGAAGTTGGAAACCAGAATTTACAACAGTTCAGAGAGTGTTTGCTGCTCTTGTACTATAAGAGATACACCAGGGATAGGAGGTGTGACCTTGACCTACAAAGTTGAGAGAATTGAGAACCTCAGCATAAGATTTGGACATTGGCAGGGTTACACCCTTAGTGAAAATGTGGACTAGGAGAGAAAAGTCTTTCCACAAAGAAATTGAAGGAAATTGTCTATTTCAGCCTAGGCTGTGAATGGGGAAAAAAAAAACTCTCTCCTGTGAATTTGTAGCTACATACCTTCCTTCACACAGATTTGAGGTTCAAATTTATACTTACTGTGTGTGGTCCAGAAACTCCAGACTGAAAATTAGTCTACAGTGGACTGGGCACACTGGGACACTTAAAGCAAGTGCAACGTTAACCAGGCCTTATTGGATTCCCAGAGAAAGCGCGGCCAAATATAATCTCACAATCCAAAACTGCATGTGATGAAATAATTTACCACAAGAAAGAATCATCAGAAACACCAAAGAATATAATTAGTCTCCTATGAGTGTTAATTTCTTTTTTTTGTGGCCATAGTGTGCAGCATCAGGCATCTTACTTCCCCAATCAGGGATCGAACCTGTGCCCTTAGCAATGAAAGTATGGAGTCCTAACCACTGGACCTCCAGGGAATTCCCAGATAATTATTATGATTGGATACATAACTTACACAGAATGTAAAATAAACACATCATGGAATCAAAAATATGACAGGGAACAGGATAGCATTGAAATAAGACCCAGTATATTTTCTAAAGAATCAAATGAATCACGTAGAAATGAAAGATATGCACATTGATTTACAGTGCACGTTTATATATGCACCCTTATTCTGAATGATGGGGCAACTCAAACATGTGAATGAAAGGTGTTATAAACACATACACATTTCTGTCATGTTCTGATTTACATATGCCTGACATTGTCCCATGTTTCTGGCCTTATCCACCTTTATAATATGGAATAACTAGGCACAGTAGGTTAAGGGCCTATTATAACTTCAGCTTTTTTTTTTGATGTTCCAAAATAGCAGTTTTCTTTCTCTCTTTTTTAAAGAACTTTTTGAAACAAACCTAATATACAAAACAGATTTAATTATAATTACCCTTCTAGGTTGAGGATGGTGATGGTAGATAGGAATGGGGAGAGTCATGGGGGATGGGGCCTCACCAGTGTAAGCCCCACATGCCAGGCCCTGTGACTTGACACCCTAGGAATCCTAGCGCCCAGTCTGAAAACTCCCTACTCTGGTCCGGCTAACTACCATGCTGCCTCAATTGCTTCTTCCCCTTCATTTCCTAAAGGTACAATTTCTGGGTGGTTTTATCACAAGAAAGAATTATCTTTTCAGCAAATGACTAAAAGAGGTTTTTTTAAAATAAATTTATTTATTTATTTTTGGCTGCGTTGGGTCTTCATTGCTGCCTGTGGGCTTTCTCTAGTTGTGAGCGGGGCCTACTCTTCCTTGCCGTGCACAGACTTCTCATTGCGGTGACTTCTCTTGTTGCAGAGTGTGGGCTCTAGGTGCGTGGGCTTCAGTAGTTGTGGCTCGTGGGCTCTAAAGTGCAGGCTCAGTAGTTGTGGTGCACAGGCTTAGTTGCTCCGCGGCATGTGGAATCTTCCCAGACCAGGGATCGAACCCGTGTCCCTTGCATTGGCAGGCAGATTCTTAAGCACTGAGCCCCCAAGGAAGTCTCAGGATTTTAAGTGTAGGGTATTTTTGTTTTTATTCCCAAGTGTTCAGCCATTTTAATATCATTTGCCTCTAAACTGACACTATTAAATACAGGGAGAATTTCTTTCTCCACAATAGATGTAGGATTTATTAGAATAATTCATTGTTCCCTAAAGACAGCAATACACATATATTGCAATTGTTGTAATCACATATGTAGTTATCATCTTTCCTGGTTTGGGGTTTTTTTCTTTTCTCCTACTGAAGCCCCATTTTGCACAAGCAAAATTTAGCAACTTCATTAAATGCATTGCCTGATGCACCTGTTTGGACCCTGGGTATCATTTTCTTTTCTCCAACACATTTTTATTCAAGATGTGCTGAGTTTTCCCAGAGGCTGTCTGGGGACTTTGAGACATCTGCACCCAGCAGTTTGCTTAAATCAACAAAAAGTATTGATTGAAGAAAAATCAAACTTTAGGGTATCAATTTAACCACTCCTTTTCAAGTATCCTAGATTGATGGAACATGTCAGCCCTGATACATCCACCATCACTGTTCAATGCTTAGAATAACTATTAAAGCAAAATTGACTGCACGCTAATGAAAACTGTCATCGGGAGTGGTGTAAAGACCATGAAGAGAAAACAACACAGGAAATATTGTGGAAAACTTTGATTGGAATGGAGTGACTGAGGAAAACAGACTATGAGGAACACCAGAAATAACTGTCATGCATAACATAATCTTCATAAACTGATTGTGTACAAGTAGCTAAGCCTATAAATAAAGAAGAAAACATCCGACCAAGGAGGATATAAGATCAAATCTTTAAATTCTCAGCATATAGTTCAGTTCTAGGATCCCAATTTTCTGAAAGTTTCCTTTTATCACATATGAATGTGCAGTGATCATTTCATTGGCTCTCTTCAATGAGTTTATGAATTTAAAGAACTGTAGACCAACAAAAGGGGTAGAAATAATGGAGTAAGCAAAGAGAAAGTGTGACTAACAAATGGAAATTCTTTTCCTTATCTTGAAGAATCCCTCAAAAAAGCCAGTTTCTGGTCTCTGAGTCTCACATCAGCTTTTCTGAATCAGATTTTTTTTAAAAGGCATGCTGGGGTAGGGAGAAGTATCAAAAAAAAAAAAAAAGTTAACATACAAGATTATGACCAGTAGGGGGCAGGATGGCTTTAATATTTACATCAAGAATATTTAAGAGGTGTACAAATATATTTGCATAGATTCTGTGACAGATTACAAAAGTGGCTGCAATTCAACACTCCTCCCTATATCCATGCCTTTGACAATCTGACACTTAAGCTCCTCCAATCTAGAAGCAGACATTATGTCCCACCTCTTGAGTCGGAGTTTACCTCGTGCCTTGCCTTAGCCACTAGAGTCCAGGAGCAGTGAGGCTGTAGAGTTCTGAGCCTATGGCTCAAGAAGTCTTGCACATGCTCACTCACTCTTCTGGAACTCTGCCACTACATATGAAACAAGCCCAGCCAAGCCTAGCCAGATAGGTGCGTATGGCCAACCTAAACCAGCCAGACTCCAGCTGACCAACTAACTAACTACAGTACATGAATGAGCCCAGCCAAGATCAGTCAAGCTTGGCTCAGACCAGAACTATCCAGTCAATCCACACAGAGTCCAAAGCCTAATAAATGTTGTTTTAAGCCACTGAGTTTTGATGTGGTGTGTTAACAACAATTGTTAAGTGGTTCAGTCTCCAAACAAAAGTGTCATTTCATGTCACCTTTGTCATATAAATGCCCATCGAGCCATTCACTTAGAATTTTTTTCAGTGCCAATTCTATACTGGCTGTTAGGGCACAGACTATTCAACAAGCATTCACTGAACATCAACTTATCACTGTAAGTACTTAGAATGAAAAAATGAGGGCAGAAAGGTATACTCTCAAAAAGTTAGTTTTCTGGTAAGTAAAAACAGACGTTTGGGGAGTGACTACAAAGGAGTAGCACAAAGAAATTTTAGGAGTGATAAAACTAAGAAGTGCGGTGTTGCACACATAACTATTTGTCAAAGCTCTTAATACTGTATACCACAGTGAATTTTTCTGTACATAATTTTTTTAAATCAACTAAGATATGAGAGAACCAATCGAGTAGTATAACAAATCAATCCCATAATCACACTGAAGGAGGTGGAGAGAATAAAGGGGCTGACCTGAGTAACTCTGGAAAACAGCGTTTTGACGGATACGGTGAAATTTTAAAAAGAACTGTCACAAATATTGTACTTCTGTACGCTAGATAATACATTTTTTTCTCACAGGAATATGGATTAGTAATCCTAAAACTACTTTATATAAATAATAAGGTTGAGCAAGTAAGTAAATGTATTTGTAGTGTTAAGAGCTAAGCTTCTCACTGTCAAGAGAAATAAGGTATAAATAACGGGGAAAGATCAAAATGAACTGTTTTGTTCAGTATGAACTCATCAGTATGAATATCATATCAGTATTAATTTGTCTTTTTTTAACACTGTATACAGATAAAGAGATACAAAAATATAGATGTGTGTATGCATGAGTAACTATACATACATTTCCTAGCTCTGTCTTCTGAGAAAGCCTCAGCAGAAAGAAGTCACTAAGAAACAGTGACATCCCAGTAGGAATTAACACACTTAGGATCCAGATCTTGGTTTCTAAGGACCATTTCTAATAAAAAGAACCAGGGTTCCTTGGAAAAGTAGTTGATTCCAAGGCTAAAGGCACATAAAATACAAGATGAGCCTGAGGCATCTTGGGGTACTGAAAAATAACTAAACGAAAGGATGGGAGGATACGGAAAGGATACAAGCACCAAAATTAAAGCATCCCAAATGGCCAAATCCATAAGTTGAACAAAATAAATAATATTGGCTTACAAATCCAAAGAATAAAATAAGTACCCTTGATTTAAGATATTTACCAAAAAATAGTTTTTTATAAATAAATGGAGCTGAAGGAACAACTCCTCTTTACTTACAATTAATAAATGTACAAGGAATGAGGGAACTGGACAATAGCCATTAGAACACAACAGTAATAATTGCTGCAGGCAAGATCCACTGATGAATGCTGAAATTAGTGGGTAAAAGTTAAGGGAAAACAGAATATTTGCATAATTTCAAAGTTCTACCCCTCCAAAAATAAATATTTGTTCATTACAAACAGAAAAATTATAACTTTACAGTGGAGAAACATGGTAGACACCTCCTTAACCAAGTGACCAAGATTAATATTACCAGTAACAAAACATATCTACATAATGTACCCTCATATCATGCACTGAAAAGGATATATATCACCTTTCTGGTAATAATGTATAACCTCAATATAATCATGAAACAAAAACATCACACAAACTGAAGTTAAGGGACATTCTCCAAAATACCTGGCCAGTACTTTTCAAAAGTCTCAAGGTCATGAGAGTCAAGGAAAAACTGAGGAACTATCACAGACTGGAGGAGACTAAGGTGATTAGACAACTAAATTCAATGTGGGATTCTGGATTAGATTGCAGAAGAAAAAGAACATTAGTAGGAAAACCAATAAAATCCAAACCAACGCTCTTATTTAGTGAATAGTATTGTATAAATGTTAATTTCTTCATTTCTCCAACTGTGCTCTGGTATTTCAACATCAGGGGAAAGGTGGGTTATGGGTATACGGAAACTTTATATTATTTTTGCAACTCTTCCATAAGTCTAAAACTCTCAAGAGGTTTAAAAACACATCTCCTAATTAATTCCATTTTGTAGTAGACACCACTAAGGTAGTTTAGAGCATGTCTATGGCTTTATATACACCAAGTTCAAACAAGTAGAGTTTTAATATATATTTATTTATATCTTTTCAGACGATCAAATACATCAATAGAAATTTGGACTAGCTTGCCAGTTTAGTTGGGTCAACTAAATGATGCTAAACCTCCATTTGTTCATTACATTATATGGACACTGATCAAAATACATACTTAGTTTTACCAGTGTTTAGTGTCTTTGGCATTGAATCAGGAGAATATGATCCCTATACCATTAAAATCCCTATACCATTCAAGCACAAGAAACTGAACTAAAATAAAGTATAATAAAATAACAAAATAAACCATGAGCATATAAAGTGTGAGAGAGACTATGATTGGTACCAGTATAAAGTAGTATCAGGCAAAACAGACCTCGTCCCTGTCCTAATATAGTTTATATTTTACCACTAAGATTATTCAGTTCTTTGGGTTTCTGTTAAATCTTCCAAGACAATTATCAAAAAGTCTGTAATTGCACATGAATGTCTCAAGGACAAGAATTCCATCTTCTCCTTCCTTTAAACCCAGTGGAGTGTATTATGTATACAACTTAAATCCTCTATAAATGCTCTTGGGTAGTTGACCCAGACTCAGGATGTGCACACTTCAAAGGCATTTTTGTTTCAGTCTATGAGAACTCATTTATGCAAAGGTAAAAGATAGCTTTTGAAAAATGTTCTCCACATTACAGATTGTAGCAAATTGCTCAAGTTGGCCATGCAGCTTACCTTTCACCATGTGAACTAGAAGACCAGCTGCAGAACTGTCAGAAACAAATTACCTGTTAACACATCTACTTCTACCCAGCAAGAATGGAAGATTCCCTCTCCTCTTTGGTGATTCTAATTGTCAGATATTGATAAACATTATTGGGTAAGAAACTATACAAACTGATTCATCATTAGTACAACTGAGATCTGTGATTTAAAGACTAAGAATAAGTTGAAACATCTGTTCTGTTATGGAAATTATTCCTAATGCAGTTTCAGGTCATTCACTACCAAGTACCTCCTTTATTGTACTCAGCACTGGTATTATTTTCTGATTTGTAGCATTCCTAGTTCTATGAAATATGTACAATGCAGGTAACTCTTGATTCATGGAAATAAAGAAGTCTGAGTAAATCAGGGCCCCAGGAGAGTAATCAAGATGATCAGAGAGTTTGAAATCTTGTCTTATGAGGAACAGTTGAGGAATCAGTTATGTTGAATCTACAGACCTAGGGAGGATGGGATAACATTCTTCAAGTATTATATTCATCACATGGAAATAGAATTAGACTTGTTATGTACCATGTAATTCAGAAGAGTAGATCAAGGACATTTGAAAGTTACATAGGAGCAGTTAGCTAAATACTTAGACTTAGGTTTAGCTATAAACGCCATAAAACCAAAAATATAACCTATCTTAGAGGAGAGAGAATTTTGTTCCTCTCAAGTAAACAAAAATCAGGAAATAAACCGTTCAGGTCTTTGGAAGACTCCACAATTAGAAACCCAGGCTCTTGACATCTTCAACATGTGGCTCTAACTCAAAGTCTAAGATGGTCATTCAAATTCTAGCCATCAAGTCTGCATGATGTCCAGCCAGCAGGAAAGGAAAAAAAAGGGGGTGAGAAAGGGTTACAGCTCCTCTCTATTTAAGAATATTTCCTGAAATGTATGTACAAGTCCCATTTATATTCCACTAACCAGAGTAATGTCTATACTCAACTGCAAGAGAGGCTAGGAAATATATATTTACTCCAGGCATCTGGCTAATAATCAGAATTCTACCACTTAAGAAGGAAAAGAAGAACAGATATTGTGAGACAACCAGTGGTCTCTGCCACATGGATGTCAAATCAATATAGAAAATGTTTTCTGACGAATAGCTCTAGAATGATAGTTTCTTGGGAAGTTAAATCTTACCCAACACTAGAGCTATTCTCAGCAAAAGCTAAATGGTCACTTGCCAAAAATGCCAAAATGGAATCTAAGCATCTTTAAGGGTTTGGGCTAGGTCACTTCCAAGATTCTAGTAAACCAGAAGACATTAAACTACAGATAAGACAGAACCATAAACCACTGAATAAACCATTGGATTTAGCCTAGATTTTATAAAAATTTACATATTAACAAGCATGTCAACTCATTTCAGTCTTTTCCCCTTGTATTAATTTGTTAGGACTGCCATAACAAATTAGACAAGGTGGCTTCAACAACAGAAATTTATTCTCTTATGGTTCTGGAGGCTGGATGTTCAAGATCAAAGTGTCAGCAGGTTGGTTTCTCTTGAGGCCCCTCTTGGCTTTCAGGTGCTTGCCTTCCTACTGTATCCTCACCTGGTCTTTGCTCTGTTCATGCACATCTCTGGTGTCAGTTCCTCTTCTTATAAGGACACCAGTCATATTGGATTAGGGTCCCACCTTTATGACCTCATTTAAACTCTTTAAAAGGGCCTATCTCCAAATACAGTCATAGTCTAAGGCACTAGAGTTTAGGACTTCAACATACAAATTGCAGGGCAGGGGGTAAATTCAGTTCATAACACTCTTCATTATTTTCACACCTGCTCTGTTGTCAAAAAGTCGAAGAACACTGAAATAGACAGCAGGAAATGAGTAGGATGGAAAAATCCAAAGTATTGATGTAGTTTGTCCCAAAAAGTAGTGAGAGGGGTTGGGAAAATAGTGAAAGGCAGATTTTTGCCAAACCCAACTGTACCATCTTTTTCTCTTAAGTATACCTATTTCTACATCTATTTCTAAATATCAAATATCAGAAATCTGACCAATGTGCCTAGCCTGAGAGAATATTTAGAAAATGTATTAATTACCTTCATCACGTACTTTGTCAAAATAACTAAATTTTCATTTAGCTAAGCAATTGTAATTATAACATAACGGTACGTGTGTTTATGAAATTAAACTCTTATTTGAATTTCACAATTCTCTCCTTTGCAAGAGTGAGCCAAGCTTAGCCCATTTCTGTGCAAATTTCCCTAATTAGGGCATATATACTGTCATCATTAATGGATTTCATGGATTCCTTCATTTAACAAATATTTATTGAATGATGTTTACGTACCAGAAACTGTAGCTACAACACATAAATGAGACCTTCATAGCCCCTGACAGTCCTTGCTCTCAGAAAGCTTATAATCTGGAGAGATGTGCAGACAAATTGACAAGCAATTACCACACTGGGTGATAAGAACACATGGGGGCATGCAGGGGTGCCTCGCCTGGATCTGAGAGGTCAGGGAAGGATTCCTAAGTAATGTTCAGTCAGGAAAGGGAAATGGGATAAAGGTCACAACCTGGTGCTGTTCCTGCATTCCTTTTATTCCCAACTTCTTTTTTAATTTTGAAAATGTTCAAAGCTATAAAGTTTTAAGAAAAGTACAATAAGCATTCCTATTTGTTTCACTTAAGTTCACTAATTGTTATGTTTGTCACTTTTGCAGGATCTGATTCTGTCTCTCCACATAAGGCCATGTGCACACACACATACTCCAAAATGGCAAAGTCAGTTACCTGTATCATGATGTCTTACCCCTAAGTATTTTAATGCTCTCCTATGAAAGTTATCACACGTGAGAAATTTAAAATTCAATCAGTGTCATCTAATATACAGCCCATATTCGAATATCCTGAATTATGCTCAAATTATCACATATATTTTTTTCTCTTTTAACCAGGATCCAACCAAGGTTTATCCTAGGTGGCCTATCAATGACCTAGCAAGAAGCAGGAACAATCCCTCCCTTCAGAAAGAAGAGTCGTACCCCAACTTCACTTCCCAAAGAACCAGGAGTCCCAAATCTCCAGCTGTAGGAAGCTGGCCCGAACAGCTAGCGCCGACACTCAGACTCCTCAGCGCTTGAGCCAAAAATACTTCCCTCCCAGTCCCCCAACCATGAACTCTCACGTTCACCTCACAAAAAGGAATAGCCTCAGAACAACAGGGTCAATCTCCTGGTGCACAATCAAACAGGGTGATATCAACTGTGCCCTGGCCCAAATACACCTTCCACAGAATGCAAGAGACTCGAGGAAATATGCACTTGATGACCTGGTGCCCAGGAGTTGTAGTCTGACCAAGTGGGTATGCAGCAGTCACCCAGAGCCTTCTGCATGAAAACACCCCTGTGAGACATTTTAAAACAGCTGAAGTTTTTTTCCTGTTCATCTTGGTATTGAGCCTAGCACAGTGCCCAAAATATAGTGGGCCTTTGATAAATGTTTGCTGAATGAGCAAATTACAAAAGGGAAGCATAGCTGTTCATCATCTTCCAAATGACCCTACAAAGTGTTGCTGCCCTCCGCAACAGTGCACATTCAGAAGTATTTATGAATCTGCATCATACTACAAACATGCAGTTTTACCACCAGTGAATTTCCTCCATCCCAGTTTGCAGTGAATAAAATGCCAGTGTGTTTTCACTGCTTCCCTGCATATGTTGGTAGTAAAATATTCACAACTTAGAGAATTATGCAGTGTGTTTTCAACAGCAGCTTTTGAAAGCCACTTTTTCCATTAAAACTGTCAGTTTGGTAATACAGCCATGATTTCAAAGCAAAGGAGCATTATGGCGCAAATCAAAGATAGATTACATATTTTATGTTTACATATTCTAGGACCTTCACGGTGTAAAGTCGTTGGATTTTTTTTTTAGACTTTATGTAAGTCTCATCCATTTTGGAATTGGAATGCATCACCTTTATTATGAACCAAATAAAACCAGTGTATAATATATGTGGTATTACTAGGTATTATACTTGCATTATTTACACGCAACTGCAAGGGGAGAGGGTGGCAGTGAGAACTGAAAAGAGCCATTCCCTGTTGCTTTAATTTTTAATTAATTAACCCTTGTGTATCTTCTATCTTCCTTATAATCTGGCAAGATACGCAGATATATCCCCAAAATGTCTGATTACAACTAACTTCTGGTCAGATAACAAAGCTAACCATTAAATTTATAACCATAGGACCTGAAAAGTGAGAGGAAGCTCTGATGCTATTTTTTATTAGTAGAAAATATATTAATATCACTGAAAATTAGTTGTAATAGAAAACTATTACTGGGTTTGTGGTGCAAAGAAAAAATTGCTTGGCAATAAGACAGCCTCTATCTTAATTATAGGTTCAATGCATACTTGGCCATGCTCAGTTTGCAGGAAAAAAGTAAAAGGAACTAAAGCTCTTAAAATAACAGTATTTGTCCATAAGTGGTAAGATTCTTCAACAACACATGAAAGGGACAAGATGATAGCCTGTTTAAATAGTTAGATAATATGCTTCAGAGATTTCCATCTTTAGCAATATGGTGGCAAGTGAGGACTGTATAAATTAAAATACTGGAACAGTCTTGCTGTCTTAGATTCAAATTTGATGGGAACTATTTTATTTAAGCATCTCTTCTGGTCATCCAGACCCCATAGGGGAAAAAAACTGAATGAAAAAGAAATGGAAACAATGCAGCCTCATGATTAAGAATATGGGCTCTGGAACAGGCTGAGTTCATACCCTGGCTCTGCCACTTACGAGCTCCTTTAAAATCCACTAAGCCCCTCTGTGCCCCACTTTCCTGATCTCTAAGTGGGAGCAGCAGTTAGTTTGCCTAACCCAATTCCATTCCTGACACCTTTCTCCCTCATCTCTGGTAGGTCAAATAGCTAATGACTTGGTTACCGGACTCCTGAACAGCCAGAGCTGGTCATATATATGATGTCATTTTGGCTACAGAGAGATGATGAGTCTGATGGGAGTTACTAGGGAAGCATTTACTTTCCTGTAAAAGGGATGGTGATAGCTGGCTCCACCTTTCATCGTCTTGCCTTGAGCACAGATGTCTTAAATTGTGGCAACCATCTTGGAACTAGAGGGAAAGGCCTGGAGAATCCTAGAGAGACTGGCCTTGACATCAATGAGCCACAGAATAATCATCCATAACTGCCGACCACCAAACTTTTTTTTTAATGTAAGAAAAATAAACACCAATATTTAACTTATAAGTTGAGCTCTCAGTTACTTGCAGCTGTAAGCATTTCTAACTCATGCAGTGGGATTAGAAATAACACCTGCTCCGTAAGAGTTATTTGTAAAGATTAAAGGATTCACATAAAGCACCTAGCACAACGCCAGCACAGAGGGATTAACTGAGTAAACTATTACTAGCTAGTAATTTAATCCAGCAGGACCCTTTGGGGCCTTCCTGGGACAGACCTCTCCCCCAGATCCTCTGCTTTGGCTCCTCTCTGAAGTACCTAGAGAATAGTATCACATGCATATTTCCTGAGTTTTTCAGTTGCTAAGAACCATCACCAAATGGAAGAAATTAACGACTTGATGATCTTGAGCCTGTAGCCCCCAGACCTGCTAGCGCATAAAGATGAATAATGTTAACCGCCCTGTTACCTCAACATCAACCAGAGAATTGTGCATGAGCCGATCGTATACCCTGGGACACACCTCCCTCACCTTGCCTTTAAAAATGCTTTGCTGAAACGCTTCACGGAGTTCAGGGTTTTGGGGGGGAGGGGATGAGCCACCCATTCTCCTTGCATGGCCCTGGAATAAACCTTCCTCTGCTCCAAACCCCATCTAACATTTTGTTTTGTTTGGCCTCACTTGATCACAGTAAGAGTACTACACTAGTAGAAGTAATAGCAGTAGTGGTATTATATTTTAAAACCTGCTAGGAAAAAGAATATACTTCTAACATGGTAAACTTATGTGTGCTGCCTTTGGAGCCGTGAGCCTAGCTAGAGTAGAGAATACCCAAAGATTCCAGCAAGCCTCGGGTTGAGTTGGCCCTGAAGAGAATCCAGAGCCCTGAAAGAACTAATGTGGCTGCCAAAGGGGCGTGGCCTACAATCAGGGGTTACCTCAGGCATGCAGAAATCTGGGCCAGCACTAAAATCCGTTGTAAAAGAAACAACAAGAAGGTAAAGCAGAGAATATGCAATTAAGAATGACAAGAAATTTAGTTTATGAAATATGGAGTTAAAGAGTATGAAAGTAAAATACATACATTCATAATAAGGCTAATTCAATACAATCGCATCAAGCAGAAAATGACATGTAACTTATTTCTAAACAGTGTATTTTAGAAAACGTGTTCCTCAAAAATTGCTAATTAAAAGAAGTTGATCTTCCTCTCACCTTAGCCACAAAGAAGACAAATATTTGCTTCTCTATAACCACTATGTAATTCAGGCTATTCATTAGAAGTACACTGACTGCCAGCTTCGCTTTGGCAAAAGACAAAGCAAAATTCAGATCCCTACGATTGTCACTGAATAACCAAATGGCAAATTCCAAGGTATCAAAACAAAATTTTTTCCATAAAAATGCACTACTTTGTTTCAGAGCAGTGAGTCCATTTCTGAATGGCAGAGAACCTGATGTTCTGATATGCTTCACTACAGTGTTTACAAGACTTTGCTTGCTATTACTGCAGGCGGAGGAAATAGAAAGGCAACAGCAACTAAGCAGCAGGGTCGGAAGAAAAGCTGATGAAAACCTGCACTGGTCTTGCCCACACATTCACAGAGAGGCTGCTTCCGTTTCCCATGCCCTGGTCTCTGCCACTGAGCGGCAGGATACTAGATACAGGCTTATTCCAACGCCTACAATCGCTCAAGTCGATAATGTGCAGTGTGAAATAAACAATATTATGTAATTCCCCAATATCCAGTTGGCCCTTCTGGAGAATAGATCCATTTCCTGTCTTCTGAGTAAACAGTGTGCAATTCAAAGCTCTGTGCCACGCTGGCCCATTAGACAGAGCTGTCCCAGAGCTGGCAGCACAACTGTAACCAACACAGTGCCCCTTTCTCCTTGCTTCTTATTCATAGTGGTGTAAGGATGAATTGTTAGCTTTAACTTTGAGCTTCCTGGCATTGGTCCATTTGTATCACCACCCTGGCATTATTTGAACAGTGTGCTTCATATTTATGAGCTTACAAAATTTCTGGTCTCCCGCTTCTGCCATTCTTAAGAACCATCAAGGGAAAAGGGTGTGACCATAAAAGCTACTGTGTAACAAACCTCATTCAAATGCAGGCAGGGTATTGGGAATCTTAATTCTATTAGAGCACGGACAATGAATGTATTTGTGTTAGTTACTTTCCCACTTTGAGGTTAAACAAACCAGTGAATGGGACTCCGGGTGGCAGCAGAATGAGCTACTGCATTGGATGACGCAGGCAGACAAATGCCAGGGAGCATTTTAAAAAAGCAAGTCTCTTTCCTGCCTTCCCATGACTTTTCGGCAATTTGGATTCCGTAAGTGGAAATGAATAGCTCCAGTCCTCCAATATCTTCATTCAGCAGTTCGGTTCCGAGGGTCATGTGATGCATTTATCTCTATGGCTGCTTCTAAGAAAATGTACCCCATTCAATAAGGGTCTGAATAAACTATAGTAAATGTGTTCCGTCTACTCTTAAATTGGTATCCTTTCCTGAATAAAGTTCTAATTTGCAATAATTGCCAGACTGAATAACTTGTCCACAAACCTCCTACTACTGCCACCACAAGCCTTCTTTCCCACAAATGTGATTAACTGAATAGAGCTGGGTTTAAAACGCCACCCATACACACACGTGGCACACCTCTGATGATGGTACAGGCTCCAATACAGGTCCTCCTCCATCGCAGCCTCCACCGTCCTTAATAAGCTTCACTTATGCTAAAGAGGCGCTGCCACACACTGTCTCTAGCACCCACCCAGAACTTTTACCTCCCACAGTTACTACGTCTGGGATCCAGCATGATTTTTAAGTAAAACTGGAGGAATATGGCTTCCATTTGCTTATTTTTCTGAAAATCTTCAGGTAGAGGATCTGGTACAGGATATGGGCACTAGAAATTTCACACTATATTGCCAATAACCTGCATTGCAGACCTGAAGCGGTGTTGACCACAACAAGCATTATTTAACAAGTATCAGAAGAGCACTAAGAATTATACCCTTCCAAATCAGGCAGGTATGGACTAATCAGACTGAATACAGACAACAGCAGTGAGAATAAAGAAGCTAACGTGGTTGACATGGTATAAGAAGATACTTGGTGTGTCCGGGTTTTCACAGGCCTTCAAATCCAGTAGGAATCACTATAGATTCAATAGTCCACCCCTTACTTCGAAAAATCGCTCCCCATACAAAAGGATATTCATTCCATTCTTAAAATTTCACTAGAGAAGGAGAACGTAATATAAATCTTCTCAATTACATGCACTGGTTCTAATTTGCAATAAATTTTAAAATTTTCTCTAAGACTCTTGGTTTGCATTGGTTCTCACCTAACTGGCACTCAATAAATATTTATGTTATCATTGATGTTTCAAAAAGTAGTTATTAACATTAATATAAAGCTTGTTTTTAAAAAAAGAAAAATTAACTATGTGTTGTCAAGATTCTAGTCAAAATTTTATCCTTCAAATTTGCTAATCACTTAGGATATCATGAGGGCATAGAGAAAATACCAATTGAAGTTTATCTGCAGCTGGTCCCATGGGAATTCTGCCACTTGTTTTTTTTCCATCAAATACTTAGAAAAATGTATCATTTTCTCAATAGGCCTAAGGAAAACAAATAAAAAAGCACAAGAAAACTGGCCAAAAGTATGCAAATATCTCTCAAGAAATGGTAAAATCCTTAATTTCAGACCTCTGGGCTCCTAGGTTTTTGTTTTGTTTTGTTTTGTTTCAGTTTCTAAGAACTACAGTTATAATGTTTGCTCTCGGATCTATAAAGAAACAGTATGATGAATTAACTGACAATTTGTAAACATAAGGAGAGATTTAGGCTTAAAAATGAGCTAGGAAGCCCATGACAATTATGGCTGTTAAAGTTTGTCATTCAATAGTCACTTTTAATAAGTTAGAAATACATTTAGCAATAAACTCCATCAGGATAGAAAATAAGTTATTATCTTTTTAAGCAGATAGAGACAAAATCTACAGAAGCAAGTGAACAAGAGCTGTATAACTCTGACCCAAAACACATCTTTGTCTGAAATATACAGTTAATTTATGCAGAAAACAGCATCACGTATTGGTGGTTGAAAACCCTCCCAAGAGTTCAGGGTTAAAATATCTGAGTCCTGTCTTCTGATCTTAAATTTTTCCAGAAATGCTAATAAATATAAATCCATATTTGTAGAATAGTGGAAGTTACAAAAAAAAGTATTTTAACCAGGTTTAAACTAGAGCAGTTTATCTCCACTTTGTAAATCCCAAGAAGCATGAAATATTTTCCTACATGTCTTCTCCCACCTCAAAAGTGCTGCTCTTCCAGTCAAAATAGCATATAATATTTGGCTAGCGGATAACTTCCACCTGCCAGTTTTATCAGGATTTGGGGCCTACCTATATCACAGTTCTCCTGTGTCAGTGAAAAGTCAGATGCAAATGCTTTCTCGGCATGATGTATCTCTGTTGCAGTTAAGACAAACACATTTAAATTTTAATGTCCCTCGGGTCAGGGAGTGTATTTAGGCATTTTTTTTTTTTTTTTTTTTTTTTTACTGTATGTAACAAATACATGCACATTTGAGGACATAATAATTTTTCATGATAGAAACCGCAAACAATAAAATCTTCATACATAGAAAATAGGCAGAGCATGAACAGTGACTATGGCAGTTTCTGTTTTTTCAACCAAGTCAACCAACAAAAGCAGGCCTGTTCTTTTTGAGAAAGTATTTCAGCCCCAATTCCTATTTAGCCCTTGACCTCAAATGTGACTGACAAGTGGAATGGTGAGTTGGGAATGCGAGCAGACACCTGTCCACTGAGGAATGGACTGGAGCCAACAGCTCCTTACACAGAAAACTACTAAAACAGCCATTGTAGAATGACGACTTTTCATCACCTGGGTCAGATACAAGTCAATAACCTAGAGGTGAAAGGCTGTCCATCAAATTCCAGTTCCCAATTCCCAGGTCCATTCAGTTCCATCTATTCAATTTTAAGGACTCTCTTCTATAGGTTTGTGCAGAAGAGGCTATGTGATTCAATAGTATTCAGACTGTTATTATTTATGGGATGAACTGAAAGGATTATAGATTCGATCACAATTAAGTTCTCCCCTAATGAATCTGCAGGCTTTAAATAATCTTCTCAAAGTGCACATCACTTTTCTTTTCTCCTTAGCCGCTCTTGAGAGAAGGCACACTGGGTGATTTCAATGGTAGACACTCTCAGCCCTGAAGTGGATTTGACATGTAGACGAGGCTGCTAAGCCCAAGACTGTGAAGTCCACACTAGTTGCAGTGTTCCTGATGTGTGAGCACGTATTCATAAATTAGCAGCCCTAGTGTTTAATTTTCATGCAAGTACTTGTGTTTACTAAAGATTAGCATTTTAATTAGTCTATATTTTTCTCTCAGGCAACTGGCACGAAGAGTATTTGCAGATACCTGACTAAGAGGATGCAAAGTAAAAAAAAAAAAAAGAAAGAAAAAAGGGGCATACAGTTTTATTCAAAAATCCTAATTAGCTAGTCATTCCCTTAGCATAAAAAAAATGACATGAATTAGGTAACCACTGAGATTTTGTATTTGAATGTTTTGGTTTGAGGGTTTTTTTTTAAAATTTTTTAAAATTTTACTTATTTTTTTAACTTTACTTATTGATTAGTTTTGGTGGGTTTTTCTTCTCAATTATAACTCTCTAGAGAGTTCAGCAAGTCTTTTCTCTCAGATCTCTCTGTATTGTGTATTTGGGTCATGCTTGGAATATAAAACATTTTGTCTCCTCCATTTTAGAGTGTAACATCATGAGGTGGCTTTAATTTAGTTAATTTCTAAGAGACATCAAAAGAAAATGATTGAGATACTTCAGCTCTGTTTCAAGTCTTTTTGCTGCAATTGGGTAAAATCTTCATTGTGAGGCTCTTTTAATGGAACACACGGAAAAGCGAAAAAGTTGCTAAGACATGACAAGAATCCTGAAAGAAACAGAGGGGCTTCACCTGGAAATGCTCGCACTGATGGTCACTGCAACGAATTTGGTCCCTTAAAATTCCTGCTAAGGTCTTTTCACAGATCCAAATGCAGCAATTCAGAGGCTGGATGTAGTCAGTCACGGGACACCAGCAAATCATTATCACAGGGGACTTCACTTTCTCCCCTGTTACCAGGTCATTAAAATTGAAAGCTTTTAAAAATTCCCCTATTTTTCTGTTTTTTCCAGGTCTAACTTCTTCTATTCCCTATTTGATAGTTTTCATTTTGTTCAATAATATTTCCTACTTTAATTGTCTTTTTCTGATATTACTTCCCGATAATAGTATGAGATTTGTACTTGCTTTGTAAATTTCTTGCAAATTTTCTAAAACAACATGCTTGGGAAGCATTGCTTTTTGCTCATGAATAATTTGTTTCAGAGGGCCTAGAATCTATGCATTGACCAATGTTTAATAGGAAAAATCTGAGGTTTTAGAGAATGTATCTTTAACACCGTAAAAGAAATTTTTGCTTTGCATTTTTCCATGTAACAGTTAATTTGAAGAAAAAAAGATGATTTTAAAAATTAGCCATAGAGATGAGCATGGAAGTAGCCTATGATGTAAATGTCATATAGACTTTTTAAAATGTATACTGGAATCTGATCATCTTCACTGGCATAGTTACAACTAGCTGTCACATATATATATTGTATGGTGTTACATACAACCATGTGGGGTTGTTATAATATATAACATGACAGGATACACAGTAAATGGCTCTCTGAAGAGGGCAGAGACACATCAAAGTTTTCATGAAATATAGAACAAATGAAAGGGCAAGTGATTAAACATAGTTATTCTCTCTCCTTTCATAAGATTAATCAGAAAATAAAGCCTCCAAATTTGGGTCCCCTGCAGTATCCTTTTTAAAAACTTAAGTGTCTGTGGGAAATCTCGACACCCATACGAAGACCCCATCTATTTTATAAAGTACAATGACCCCTCATTTTTAGCACTGAAAGGGGACAATTTTTTCCACACAAATGAATCTTAGCATCAAAACTTTTGTTGACTTAACTCTTTAAACTCCTTCTGAATTGTACTTCATACTTCCTTGCCTTCTTATACTGATTACACCGATGTAATCATTTTGGTGACTTGGAGTCATAATAAACATCAATTATTGTGCAGTAAGACTCTTATTGGCTATGGAGTTTCTGCTCTGAAAAGAAATTCTTCCGTACAGCTATTTTTAATTTCTTCTATTTATCTATTTAGCTGCATCCTCAATTAGTTTCAGTAGACAAATGAATGATCTCTAGAGAAAAGAGGTATTCATATATTCAAAGATAGTTAAAACTCAATGCACTATCTTCTGACCACCTGATCTGGTCATTTTTAATCTCCAAGGAATTAACCACCCCATGGTCATCTTTTTTCCTGCTACCTTTATAAACAATCATTGGTTAACAACAGATTCTTATCTTAGAACTAAGGAAAAACTGCAGCTGATTGACATCAATCTTAACCTGCTGCTCATGCAGTCACTTTCAAGACACTGAAGGACACTTTGGGACCTAGGCTAAGAAAACGTAAAAAACACAACCACTGATAGACACTGTGTGTACAAGCAGTCTGCACCTGCATATGATATTAGAATAGTAATAGCAACACAGCTTAAATGTTTTGAACTGTCTCAGCAAGTGAATATTGAGGTGCCAGCGAGTCAAAACTAAAACTCACAGCCCTTCTACCCTAAGCAGTACGTAGTCTGTAAAGTAAAGCATAAATTATTTCTCTAAACACAAGTAGTTTCTCACGTAAGATGACCAAGAGCAATTTACAACGCTCTCTAGAATGAAGTGCTTATCCAGAAAATAAAGAAACTCAACAAATTTACATAACAAAATGAATAAATGTTTGGTAACCCCAAAATTGCTAAGTGCCCTATATAATACCACTTTGTGCCCAGACTGTCATCTTTCTGACTCAGTTTCTTCTGCATCTGTGGAGTTGGGGCTACCTAGAAAGGGACAATTCCAGTCTTGTTTAGGGAGTTAATAGTGATTTAAAAATGTGGTAAATTTATCACTTCAAATGAAATAATATATGCACAAAAAGGCTATGAAAACTTGTTGAGCATCATCGTAATGATTAAACTCAGTAAAAGGGTTTCCCTGGTGACACAGTGGTGGGGGTCCACCTGCCGATGCAGGGGACGTGGGTTCGTGCCCCGGTACAGGAGGATCCCGCGTGCCGCAGAGCGGCTGGGCCCGTGGGCCGTGGGCGCTGGGCCTGCGCGTCCGGAGCCTGTGCTCCTCGGCGGGACAGGCCACGGCAGTGAGAGGCCCGCGTACCGCAAAAAAAAAATAAATAAAATTAAAAAAATAAAGTCAGTAAAAAAAAAAAAAGGTATTTTTAAAATATACTTATAAAATAGACACATGCTGGATATATTTCACTGCTTTATACTGTTTTATGCATAAAATTTCAGTTGTGAATGTTATTTTACAAAGTAATATACCAAAAATATAGTATTGATAGAAATGTGAAGTGAATCCCTGTAACTATAGCAATAAGAATGTGAGGGCAATAACATATTTGTGAAAGTAAACCTCTTGAGGCTTTCTCCAAAACTTTCATCAAACTTCAAAAATGGATTCAATAATTTTAACAATTAAAAGGAAATTGCTTTCAATGAAAGGAAGAACAGCTTCATACAAGTAAGGTGATAATATATTCCTGGGGGAAACAGAACCTTTAAGTCTTCCAACCCATAGTCCCCTACATGCCCCTTTCCACTAGCTCCTTTTCATTTTTAGGGTCTCAAAATAGGTATCACTCCTTCAGGTAACTTTCCCTAGAGTGTCCCTCTGAGAACAGCCTGCATTTCTTCTTCCACGACGTTTTCCCTGTGTTACAGCCATTGCTTCTTTCTCTCCCCCAATAAACTGTAGAAGCTCTGGAAAGACTTTGTCTTGCGGTATCAAAAACAATCTGCTGAATTAAACAGGAGGCCCTGTGCTAGGAAATAGGAATGCAAAGAATACAGCAGAGTTCTTGACCTCAAGGAGCTTGCAGTCCAGTGAAAGAGGCCCCGCAACTCAAATAAGGGGAATATCCATGGTGAGTATCAATAGAATGAAAGAGGTGTTTGAGCAGAATGTCAAGAGAGACTTTCTGGAGAAAGGGAGTAGAGAGAAGAGACAGCCAACTATTAAGTCACAGAACCCATCTGGACTAGATCCCCCTCAGAGTAGAATTCCAGCAAATTTTAAATTGAGACCATAAATGTCAACGTAATTATTTAGAATTAAGTTACAGGAAAAGCTGAAAGAGAAGTTCTAGAACATTGCTAAACTGTGTTTCTCAAAACACAAGCATCCCGGTAGAACAGTTAACAGTTATTTAAAGGAAAAAAAAGATTAAAAAAATCTTTAGCAAAGATACTTGGGAAATATTGTTACGAACCAGACTCGTTTCGCCCAACACGCAGCAAGCCAGCACGCTGAGATACGGAGGTCTGCAACAGTTTCTTCCGCAAAGCAAACAAGCGAGAAGGCAGAAAAATAAACCTTAGATCTACCTCCCCGAAGGCAAGAGGCTGGGGTATTTATCAGCTAACAAATAAAGCGGCTGGGCGGTCTGAGGCATGGGGGGCGTGGAGGGCGTGCGGGACGTGGGGAAAGGTGATTGGAAAAAGGTGCAGTAATTGGTAGTCAGTAATTGTGGTTTTGCTCAGATGTAACTAAGCTACAGCACGTTCAAACGTGGAGACTCTTAGTATGATCTAAGGGTGGAGTTTTCAGTCCTGCACGGTCAAAAGGTCACCATGCGGACACTCAGGCATGCCCAGTTGGAGGCTCAGTGGTCCTATCCAGTCTTAACCAGCTTAGCTCAAACTAGACACAGCTGACTCCAATTCCTGGGAAACAACTCGGGGCTACGAGCACCTTGGAGGACGTGGAAGTCTTTTGTAACAACAATTAAAACAACCTGTGAAAGCAGGTGAAATAGATTTGACTAGTGATTACCCACAGTTTCAATATTACATCATATACTTCAACAGGGGGATTCACAGGGCTCATTAGATTAATACAGGCTCTAAGTAGCCCTATGGGAAAGAAACTTGTTGAACTTTCTCTAAGCCAAGTTTTCCAAATTTATTTCATCAGAGAACCATTTTTTCACAGACCACCACTGCCATCTCAATGGATATGATTTGAAAACGCTGATCTAGACATGCATATGTTAGCTACGTATTGCCGTCTTCATCAACATCATGTAAATTATTGCTTTTATTAGAGTATACTATTTCAAAAGATGTGTACAGCATCAGTGAGAATCACTTCAGAAACTATAGCTAGGGATAATGAGATCTAACTTTCTCATATACATGGAAACCATAGTTAACACTTCATAAATTTTATATTTATATATTAGTTCCCCATATAAAAACATAAAAAATTTCAACATTTAGCAAAGGTGATGTGGGACACAGGTGCCCAATTCAATTTTCATCCCTAATGCTGAGACAATGGAGGCACATTCTCAGTGACTTCCTGTGGAACCCTGAGCAAGTCCCTCTCTGTCTGGTCTCTAGGAGAAAGGAGAGACCTGACCTGGACTGTTTCTGGATGCTCTGACATCACAATCATCCCACATTGATGCTTTAATATACATGTTCCTTTACATAGCCAATTTTCATAATTGAAAACATGATAATCATTAATTTTTAATTGTTTCTTTTTATTTTAATCACCCCTTCAATGTTAACAAAAGTCTTTGGTGGATAGAAATGTTTAAAAAGTGCTTTTGGTCTCTTAAATGATTGCCTGGGCATGTTGTGTCAATCCATGGTGGACTGCTACTTTCACTCATGTAGGAAAATTTTGTTTCTAACAGTGGGCCAAACTACTAAAGATTTTTAGTTCCACTTCACTTCAGTTCTAGAAAAACTGTATTTGTTCCATCACAGTCTTTAAGTGTAGATTACATAATGTATTCCTAAATTAAGTTATAAATTGAACATCTAATCATGTTTGCACAAAAAAATCAAGAACATGTCTTCAGCTGATAGGAAAATTTAAAATAGCCCTGTTAAGTACAGGTTTTTCACCATCCAAAAGACAGAATTAGTTTCTCAGAGATTATCACTCTGTTTTTCAGAAGACACCAGGAGATAACATTAAATGACGAAAGATATGAGGGCTACAGAAATCCAAAAGCTGAGAACATAGTGAAGACTAGGTTCTTCAAACAAAATCTGAAGCAGCAGAGCACACCAGAAAGTAATTAACTGGATGAGAGAAACTGTCCTCATTATCTGTTCCACTGAAGGTCAGTATGACAAACTCATGTTTAGGCAAAGTGAGGTAACAGTGATTCTTGAATATTTATAGATTATGAGTCTCAAAGATGAAAAGGTTTGGTTTGGTGCATTTGAGGTCCATAAAAGAACATTACAGTCTATTGCATTCCTCTGAAGGCAAGTTAGGTAGGCTCCCATATGGCCCTTTTTTTGAGAGTTCTATGCTTGGGAAACAGAATAAAATTTCAATTCTGGACCATAAATCCAAAGTGGTTTTTCAAGGTTTGAAGATCTTAGTCTTTTTGAATTACAAGTCTGCCCTGCTTTGGCACTGGAAGGCATTCATGACTGCTGTCAAGGTGAGATAGAAATTGATGGATTGAAAGTCCATGTTTCTTTAGCCTGTGCCATTCAGACTTTGCTGGAGAGGGCTGGGCTTTATTAAGTGTTCATTAGTTCTAGGACTATGGGGCCATGGTTGATGCCTTTTACATTGATGAATCCCCTGATTCACTTATGAGGTATTAGAGATGAGAAAACCCAGGCAGCCTGGTTAACCCTCACTATAAATGAAATAATCTGTGTCCTACGAGTGCCCTCCTTAAAAAGTAGCATAGTTTTAAAGTTTTTATTCTTCCACGTTTGCCATATTCAGAAATAATGTTGTAATAAAGAAAGCCTAGAGTTGTCAGCCTCAAAAAAAAAAAAGAATATTGACAATTGTAAGGAAAAAATAAATGTTCTAAGAGTAAAAGGTCATCTTTGGAAAATTTTCGCCCTATAAGATTAGAGGAAAGCTATACCCAGTTTTGTGAGAAGTAAAAATTCCCAAAGAAGAATCCGTTAAAAATGGTCATAGCCAAGAAAGGCAGAAAATGGCTGCAGGGTTGAATTTAAGAGTAGAAAACAGAGACTTGCCATAGAGGGAGTCTGGTAAGGTCCCAGTAGCATGACTCTGGGACAAAAGATAAATGATGGTAGAAATTTCCTGGTGAGTTTATCTTGGAGATTTGAGAGTTGCAAATCATAAAGAAACTGGAATGTGATAAAACTATTAAAGTTAGAGATGAGTTATCAAACTCTAAAAGTCATACAGTGGACCCCATAGTCTTAGAAAATTGTAGGCAAGGCTAACCTTCTAGTAATGCCCAGAGAGCATGGTGTGTATTTTTTAATAGGCTGAATCCAAAGAGGGAGTTAGAGACTATTCAGAAAACAGGAGACAGGTCAAATAGCATAGGCAATTTGTAACAGTGGCTTTTAACCTTCTTCATTGCCACTTCACTCACCTGGGAAACTTTTAACACATACTCAAACCCAACCCTCAGAAATTTGGATTTTGGGTCCAGGTTGGGTCCCCAGGCAACCCTGCTTCTTAAGTGCTCCCAAGTGATTCTAAAGTGCTGCCAGGGCTGAGAATCCCTGGGTGACAACAGGGAATTCTTTAAATTGAAATACCGTCATTTTCAGAATAACAAACACATGGCAAAGTGGCTGCTCTAAATATTCAGACTTAGAAACTAGCTAGCTCTCACTTACCTTTCTAGCCTTTTCTTTCCGCATTCACTCCTCACTCTAACCATTCTTCCCACTATCCTCCAAATGCACACAGATTTTTTATGCCTCCACTCTTCTTCCATGATGACTCTTCTGCTTCTAATACATCTTACCTGTCCAGCTTCCTCTTCTCCAGCTGGTGAATTATACTGTTTTGAAAGGTTATTTGAAAGTCACCTTTTCAGTGACGTTTTCTCAGCAGTCTTCTTTTCCTTTCTCCATGATTCCATAGTTCTTTATTCAATCCAGAAGCCTACCACATCCTATTGTATTATAGTTCTTTGTTCAGTTATCCATACCTGGGAGACTAGCTACAACACTTACAGCCTCTACTGACAGCTAGTCCTTTGGCAGCAGTATTTTGAACACATGTTCTTACTTTCTCTGGCTGTGGTTGATTGGATCATGGCTGACAACTGACCCAGTCCCAATCATTCCAAGGATAAGCAAAGAGGCATGAGCCAGGATTCAAATGCAGGTTCAACAGATCCCAAAATCTGTGTTTTTTGTTCTGTGTTTCATTGCCGATTTTTTGTGTGTAATAAAAATATCTATAATAAGGGTAGGATAGATCATTAAAAATAGCATGTTTATCATAGAAAATTTAGAAAATAAAAATCGGCTAAAATAAAATTTAGATTACCTATAATCTCGTAATCCAGAGACAATCAAATTTTTAACATTTGGGATATAAGGCAAATTGTTAATTTGGGGGAACTATAGATATAAAATTTTATATATATACACATACAGAGAGAGAGACAAAGGGAGAGACAGAGGGAGAGAACGTTGATTGTATATAGTAGGGAAAAGATATTTTAAAATTATGTATATAATTAACACTCAGGGAATGAAATATTCTTTTATAAAATAGTACACAATACTATATAATAGTCTATATTATGAAATTATCATGACTTATTGTTGGACATTTACACTATATCTAATTTTTATAGGTAATAGTGCAATAAATATCACGGTTAAGTCTTTGTATTTATTCTTAGCTATTTTAAAAGACATATTAATAAAAACTGAAATCTGGGTTAAAGAGTACCTATACATACTTTAAGGATTTTTCTACAAATTGATCAGCTTCCAGAGGGCCTGTGTGCCCATTTCCCCATATTCCCTTCAGCACTTAATACACAAACTTTAAAAAAAAAAACTTTGCCAGTTTTGTAAGTGAAAATGATATCTCACTGTTTTAATTTTAGTATCTTTGATTATTATTCTGAGTATTTTTTCTTTTTTGAGGAAAGGCATTTTTATTTCTTCACTGTGAACTTATTCCTTTAGCTTCTCTTCTTCTTGAATTGTTTTACTTGTTGATTTGTAAAAGCTCATTATGCAGTAGTGCCATTAACCCTTTTCTGACATATATGTGAAAATATTTTTTTCTTATTTTATAATGTACACTTTTATTTTATTTAAGATGCTTTCTGATCCACAGACGATTTTGTTTCCTATTGAATTAAACCTATGAATTTTTTCTTTGTTGGCTTCTGCTTAGGGATCACTCTTAAGATTTTTCCTTGGCCCAAAATAATTTAAATGTCTACCTTATGTGTGTGTATATATATGTGTGTGTGTATGTTTCTGATTTTTCTGGGTTTTTAATTATGTTCCATTGATCTGCCTACATTCCTGTGCTGACCTACTCTGTTAATCATTATAGTCTTGCCAAATTATTAAGTATCATTTAGAGTACTCCTCCCTTTTATTAATACATTTTAATTAACTATTATTGCTTGCTTATCCTTGCATATAAATTGGAATATCCTAAAAATTCCTTTGAAGTTTTAATTAAAATTTAATTAGATTTAGAAATTAACTTGAGATATAGCACCCCATTTTGATCTCAGTCATTGAAGATAGTGCCTGAAACACAGTTAATTCTAAATGAATGATAAATGTTGCTTAATTTAAACAGATCACTTTACCAGTTTATACAGTTAGTATGTCAGGTCTGTCCCCTACAGGAATGTAAAGTATATATCTATATGTATATATCTTTATTTGTATTTTGTTTTACATCTATATCAATAGAAAGATTCAACCAAACTGGCATGATTCTTTTGGGTTAACTGTATGAGTAAATAAAGTAGTTCATTAAGTGCTTCAGTATTAATCACCAAGGCAAAGGCCAAATTCTTTTGTTAGTCCTGGACTATCTCTGTAATTAAAAAATTTAATTAACCCCACTACCTTGGATTTGGATGAACAATATTCTTGGTGAGGTGGGCAGAATTCCCTGATGGCCCCCAAAATTTCTACTCCCTGGTGTCCACACACCCTCTACCAGTTAGTCAATCAAACAATACCCCAGCTAGGTACTGCTCTGAAGGGCTTTTGCAATTATAATTAAGTCCCAAATCAGTTGATAATCCTGAGTAGACCTGACCTAATCAGGTGAACCCTTAAAAAGGAACAGGGCTTTTCCTAAAAAAGAGAGATTCAAAATGTGAGATGGATTTGACACAAGGAAGTTTCTCGATTGCTAGTTTATAGACAGAAGGAACCACAGGGCAAGGAATGTGGGTAGCCCTAGAAGATGAAAGCAGCCCCCAGCTGATAGCCAGCAAGGAAATGGAATCTTCAGTCCTGTGACCACAAGGAACTGAATTCTGCCACAACCAAGTGAGCTTGGAAGAACAAAGCCCACAAACATGTTGATTTCAGGCTGGTGAGACCCTGAGCAGAAAACCCATTCTTGCTGTGCCAGACGTTTTACCTACAAAACCATGAGACAAAAAGTGGATGTTGTCTCAAGCTAAGTTTGTAGTCATTTGTTATGCAACAACAGAAAACTAATATCCTTGAAATGCAGCTTGACTCCTACTTCATTATTATCCCAGATCTAAAGATGTTAATGTGACTTAAATCCAACAATAACTTAATTGCCCTACTGGTCAGAATTGGATACATCAAGAATCACTATCAAAACCAATATAGAATATTTGCAGTAAGGCAAAAAGCACTAGACTAGAAGGGATTCAGCAATCCATATTGCCATTACAATAACAGGGTGCGTGAATGGCATCCATCATGCTCTAATGTCTTTAATAATGAAAAACATGTGAGAGTTTAAAAAAATCTCTAAGGGTTCTGCACCTAGGCAAGGCCTTGCTGATTAAACATTTTAAAGTTATCTCTTATCTACATTCTATACCCTCTCATGATCTACCTCATCCTCTAATGCAATTTAGAGAACAAACACTGGGAAACTACAAGTCACACTTTTTTTGTAAAGTGTGTTTCTAGAATAGTGACATCTCAGTGGCTCCTTAGGCCCTTCCAAACACGTGATTGACAAAAGCCACTATTCAAGAAGGTTCTCATGTGCATTACATATTAGAAGTAAGGAACAATACATGGAAACAGCAGAAGAGTTTCATTTCTTTTCAGAGAAGAGAAGTATTTTAAAGGTTTCACCTTGGTCAAATGATTTCAGTCTTCCTATACAGGAAAATGCCGAAGCAGATATACGAAGGCATAAGCTATCACAATCAGTGAGTGAAGCTCACCTATTCTATTGAATAGAGAAGTACCTCTTACGCATAAACACATGGCATGTGCACGCACATGTGGCAGCTCAACAAAACCTAAACGAAAAAAGAAAATGACCATGGAAAACTTGGGCATATAAGGACATTATTTCCTTTACACAAAGCATGCTTCATTCTTTGGGGACTCCTCCAAAAAAATGAAGCCGTCTCTTTAATTGGCTTAGTAGTTATGTTTCAAACGAGGTTATTTTTTATGGCGGCAAGTTCAGCTTTCTTCCCTAGTAAAGTAGTTCTGAAAATAAAAGAACTTTCTTTAGCCAACATCCCTTCTATCAGTAAAGAACAGTGTAGCTTCTAGTCAACGACCTTAACCTCTCTTCTTCATTTGCTGGCCTTTTATGGGGATTAGTGGCTCTTTGAGTTGAGTCTCTAGAGTAGCTTATCACCTCTGACAATGGAAAATCAGGGCTTAGACTCCTCTTTTGAAAGGATGAACACAAATATCACCTTTATGGTGCAAGTTTAGGTTACTGGTGCAGGGTGATGTATATAATGAGTCTCTTAACCCTCTGTACCCCTTCATGCAAGCTCCTGGGATGAAAAAACTACTTTACTCTGGCTTTCAACTAAATTGAAACTACAGGATCTAGCCCGATAACCACCACCAAACCAGCTAAAGAAATGTCCTGTTGCATGCAGACTAACTTTATATGTAGTGTAGCAATATAAGTGAAAGGAAGAGGAAGCAATCCCACTTCTATACTATAAATTCTTTTTCTTCTGCCAAGGAACAGGATGGGGCCGCCCTGCCCAAATCCTCTTCAAATGTCACCCGATCTATGTTGAATCATGGTATTCTTGTAAACTCATTGTTCCACTCTGGAGCTACCCTAAACATAAATTCTTTTAAAAACCATCTACTATAATAATGCCTTCAACCACCTGTTTGAATAAATGATAAAAGGAAGCAAACTTGAACTAGAGTGTGAATTATTTTTCTATTTCCCTAATTTTTTAAATCTAAATTGAACCTAAATCATATAGTCATATTGACTTGGGTTTTGAGTCCAAATGAAAATTTTTAAATCTCCATATTAAATGCTAGTTGGTTAAAAAAAAAAAAAGAAAGTCAGAAAAACATTTGGTTTTCTTTCTCTCCAGAATCCTTGGTGGAAGATGATTGGAGTGATGTGCCGTCAGGGTAATGGGAGAGATAACAAAGGGATTATTGTAGGTTTGAAAAGCTACCACTGACCACTGCAAACCTGAAGAGGCTGTGAGAGCTTCGTGGGGCACTCACAGAGATCCAGGAAGGTTGTTTGGGACTCAAGTCTGTTTCTTTCTTTCTTTTTTTAGAGAACATAATGGAAATGATGCCTGTCTGTGTTTATGACCATTTCCCTGAAAATCTAGGGAAATATACGCTTTTGGCCAGAAATTGACTTTTGGTAACTTAGCCTCCTGATGGAACTTGAAAGAATGCTTCTACGTTTCCTGAATGTCCTAAAATGATGTCTGGAATGATGGACTTTATTCTGGAAAAAGAAAATCAGAAGTAAATTGGTACCAGGAAGGTGATCCTCTAAAGAACCTGGATATTTGCACTAGTAAACTAAAGTATAATATTATCACTTTTTATAGATCAACCTCTTTAAAGTAATAACCTATCTCAACTGAAACCATGCAAGAAAAAGGGTCATATATTTTCATTCGGTTTCTCTGTGCCAGGCCCTTCATGTACATGATCACATTTAACTCTCACAATATCCCTGAGAGGTAAGTAGTATTATCCCCACTTTAACAAAGAGGAAATCAAGGTTCAGGGAGGTTAAATGACTTATCCAAAGTCATACAGCCTGTAAATAGCAGGAGCAAAAGTTAACCCTTAATCTCCTGCTATTGATTTTATAACATGAGAACTTCCAGAATAAAGGCTTCACCCAAGCTGGTCCTAATAGATATAAATATGTATATCAGAAGGCCATGCATCAGCCCTTCACAGAGCATCAGATCAGAGAACTGGAGGATTATGTCTGTTCTTAGGTCAGAATAGGAAAAGGTGAACAAAGTGGAATAAATTATACCAAGAAATAGCAATGATGAGTATTATCAAAGAGACCAATCAAAAGAAATGGAGAATATAGCAAGTAATACACACTCAATCAACAAAGCAATAAATAAAAATAAAATTTGAAATAAATAAAATAGGTAAAAAAATTTATAAGCAATAAACATGACATTGTTCTTAAATGTTTCTCCTTTATCTCCTCTGCCCTACCATGCTACATAGAAGTAAGATGACCATGTATATTATCAAATTAGGATATTTTTGAAAATTAAAGGAGGTCCTGTTAAAAATTATTCTCGTTCAACACATGTAAGCCAGGACCCTAAAACACTGTGACAATGAAAGATGATGAAAGGTTTTATTCTATGGCAGGTAGTTGCTATCATAGTAGGGCTGATAATAAGCAAAACACAAATTTCTTGTATCTTTAGTACTATCAAACTTCCCCGGGCTTCCCTGGTGGCGGAGTGGTTGAGAGTCCGCCTGCCGATGCAGGGGACACGGGTTCGTGCCCCGGTCCGGGAAGATCCCACATGCCGCGGAGCGGCTGGGCCCGTGAGCCATGGCCGCTGAGCCTGCGCGTCTGGAGCCTGTGCTGCGCAACGGGAGAGGGCACAACAGTGAGAGGCCCGCGTACCACAAAAAAAACAAAAACAAAATTCCCTACAGTTTCTAACGTTTTTCCCCTAAAGTTACCAAAATGTAACCTTTAGAAAGGGAAAAGATCTTACGAGGTATTAATGACTAAATATATTACCCTCCCAGGAGCATTTATATTTTAACACATAACTCTTTCTTCAGCCAAAGGAATGAATTTCTAACTGTAGAGTATCAGGTATAAGCAGCACAGGTATTTGGGGAAGCCAACAGGCTCCTCAGCACCTGTTAAAACATATCATCCACAGGTAAGAAAAGACCTACTTGTTAATTCACCTCCAGCTATAAATACAACTGAGACTAACTCCAGGGATATGTCTCTATGAAAGACCAATGTTATTTGGAAACAGCCATTGAGCAATTCAATTGAAGTTGTAAAATATAAGCCGGAGAAAGCCTTGTAGGTCTCAGCTCTCGATCTTTTTTTCTATTGACAACTTGAAACGTTGTCATCAAGAAAACAGTCCTGGTATTTTCCTAGGACTATGGTGGCACAGATCAGACACTGAAACATGTTTAATACATTCAGTAAGTAATGAATGAGTAAGTGACATAAGTGAACCTACAGCTAGAGATTGAGTTAGGCCCCATCCAGATCATCTAACTCCAAGTGATGCACTCCTTCAATTAAGCAAGACTCAATCTCAAGTTCTTAAAAGTAGTTGCATTATACAGAGGATGACAACTATTAAAACAAATCACAACAAAATCTGCAATCAATAAAATCTTCACTTAAAACTAGAAAGAGAGGAGAAGTACATTTATAAAAAGAGAAGTGAGTATAGAGAAATTGGGATTTAGAGATGGATGCATTCATGAAATAGACAGCAAGAATTATATCTCATAAAAAGATTAATAAAAAGATGAAATGCTTTAAAAATAGGATAAGGATGGAAAGAAGATTGAATAGAAGACAGAGAAGAAAGACAAAAAGAGTGTTGTTTTTATTTAGTTACTATAAAATGAATGATTCTATAAAAAATAATTAAATGAAACCATATGACAGAGGGTTTGAAAAAAGGAAGAAAGAGGAGCATCAGTGCCGAGGATTAGAAATATACAAACTTATATCACATAGGAGGAAGAGAGGAAGAGATGTAGCTTCAAAATCTATGACAGCTGATAAAGGAATGCAGAATCAGCAAAGGAAATATGACTTGAAGTAACAGATAAGCAACAGAATCTATCGGAGAGAAAATCCAAGCATGACATTTTAAAATTGAGCATAATTAGATGGAAGGAAAGCAAACATCAGAAGTGATAAAGGCAAATACACAAGACCATACACCAAAAATAATGGTAATAAAAGAACAAAGGGCAGAAAGGAGGGGGGAAAAAAAGGAGAGGAAAGAAATACAAAGTAAATTTTTTTCTTCAGAAAATTCTCTCCTAAAACTTCCCATTTCCATACGCACACTCTGTAAAGAACCAGACACACAACTCTTTTCCCAGACGTTGAGAATGTCTTTGCCCCCAGACGTCACCCCTAAGCCCCCCTTGCAAAAATTCTCCTGGGAAAAGCAACTGTTCAGGCAGCAGTGCCTGGGTTGGTCCTTCATTAGAATAGTTCCCACAGGCATGTGTCCTCGCTAGTAATACACAGGAATCCCATATGGCACAATCTGGATCTCGCAGAGGTGGAATCTGCATAAAGTAGGACGAAGCCAGAGCCTGCACAAAAGCGGAGACATGCGTGTAACGACATTGGCTCCGTGCCCTCTGACCCAGCACTGCGCCTGTTCCCACACTTCCAGCAAACCCAGGCAAGTGTGTCCAAGAGCTTGTAGGTAGCAGCAGTCTGTCACGGGGTGAGGATGGGGCTGAAAGGAAGTCCAGAATTAGTCCCTCGACAGTGAGCAGATCAATTTTCAGGCAGTGCCCTGTCAACCAAAAAGAAAACCTACGTGTGGCTGCAATTAACCCTGTTAGCATGTGTCTAGCATTGTCCTACTGCCAAGCAGATGACCCTGCAGGGAGATGACCAGAGCAGAAGATTCCTCTGATATACCAGTTGTCTGCAGTTTGTGACTAGAACTAATGGACTCAACTAGTAAATGTTTCTTTTGTGTATGTGTGAGTATATATTTTGGGGTGAAGTGGCCTTTGTTGTTGTTATTGCTATTGTTTGCTTCTTTCTTTTTTTCATTTTTGATGTTGTCTTTATTTTAAGTAAATCCACCTTGAAATAAAGCTATACTTATATCTCCAATTCCTGGGGAAGTAAACAGATTTCCAAGGATTACAAATTAGGTAAGTACACACGGTACTGGAAACTATTAGGAAAAAATGCATAAACTTAAACATATTAACTAACAAGCATCTCTTAATAGAAAGCCACATAAATGTACATAGACACACACACACACACACACACACACACACACACACACACATACACACACACACACTCTAGATACCATTTCCCAGCTGTTCAGTGCAAGAGAATGAGGCCAAAGCTACCCTCCCAACGTAGAGGTCAGATCTCCAGCTTGTGCCAGTGTTTGTGGGATGCTTCATACTCCTTGAATGAAAGAAACTAGAAACATTTAAACAGTATAAACTAGTCACTTCTTGGTACCACCTACTTACCTCATAGTTGGCATTTTGATCATTACAACTCAAAAACACATGGAAAACTAGGACAAAAGTTCATGTTTAAGTTCAGGGATGGGCATTCTATTTTTTGAAACAAAAATGCCTCCTCAATTGTCATGATCTTTTTCTACATACATTTTAAATACTTCAATGCAAAGGGCTTAGGTGAGGCTGTAGGAAATGTAATTGCAAACCTCCTTATTCAAGTTTTTTCTTTTTGGGGTTTGAAAAAAATATAATATCACAGAATCTTTATCTTGATGAAAAAGAAATTTTAAACCTTTTCCAGAAAGTTTTTGTTTGTTTTTTTTTTTTTGATGTCCACCGAATGCTTGCAAAGAAATAAGGGCTGGGAGGAAGTGCACTGAATTATTCAGGAACAAGTGGAAACAACCATCTCTCCTTGCCAGGCATCCTGGGCTCCTAAGAAATGGAGTAGTGGGCCCTCCCAGTTCACACGTTCTCTCAGTGCTCCGAATTCTCCGCTAACAGAACATCTTCTTTATGAAGTCTATGCAGTCCTGATTTGCTATGTATCTTCATATACAACGTAAAACCCAGGCGGACGGCCTCACTCGAATTTTAAGACATACCACTCACAAAGTGGCAAAAGAAAGCTGTTGTGGGAGCCACTAAAAAACAAAAGAATTTATTTGTTAGGAAGCTGCAAGCAACAGTTATCATAAATGCCCACTCTGCCTACCTCACGTTGGGGGACAGTTGGCAGTGCTGCCAACTACAGGGTCCTGCAACCCACTAACCTCACTCCCCGAAGCTGGGAGCTGCTTCTACGGGAGAAGAATGGCTGTCCTGTTTTGTCAGAATATGTCTGAAAGATTCCAACATGGGGTGGACAGTGAAATAAGAAACCAAGAAAGGATGGGGGAGATGGGTAAAAGAAAATTAGGAACATTATTTTTTAACATACTTAATAATAATAGGTAATTTGAAATCACAGAAGGGACTTGTTTGGTTTTGGTTTTGGATTGTTTATTGGTTGTTTTCTGAATCGTACCATAATCATATTTTTAATCAAGAATACTGCTTAAACATTGTACAATTTTAAGCAGTTTTTCAGCATATTGTATTACCCTCTAATACCTTCTAATACTTTTCTAAGCATATTATATTGACTTCTTGATATCATATCAAGAAGTCAATATAATAGTGTATATGATATCATATACACTATGATATAACATAGTGCCCATCGTGTCTTTATCAAGATGTTTACTACAATGGTTTCTAACAATGTTATCTTCTTTTATCAAGTAACTTAAATTTAAAATATACCAAGGCAGATTGTGTAGATAGGCAAAATTCTACACCTGAAACAATAGATTTTTACTAAGTTGAATGTTCTGATAAAAAGCTTGGAAGCATTGAATGTGTTGTAAGGCCTTCGGCACTCAATTGAAAGATGGAGTGCAGTTATACTTCTAGGCAGTTTGCTGGCATGATATAATTTCAGGGATACTGGACTTGTCCTCCATCAAAATAAGACTCCTTCACTGGGATGCCCAGAATGACATCACCAATGTTGTATTTCTTTGGGTTAAATGATACCTGCTCCATGCGTTTGCTTTTAAGATGTAGATACCCAACTAAGGCCGGAACTGACAACTCCAACACAGTAAAGTTAATGAGAGTTGTAAGGACACTGCTTCCTTGGAATAAGAGGGATCTATGGAAGAGGGAAGGAGGGCACAACCCTGACAAGCATTAAGATTCACTGAGGGCAAAGGATGCCCACTTCACCCTTATACTTGAGAGCTATTCTCAAATTCTTGGTATAAAACTGCAATGTGGTCAGGGCCACCCTCATCCTGGGCTGACAACAGGGCCACTGCCATGGGCAAGGGGGCGTTCACTTACCTATAGCATCCTGTGGTAAACCTATAAGGGTCGTTTTTTGGTCTGTCTACATAGAACTTTGAAGGATTTTTTTTTGTAGTATTTGGTATTTTTTTGTAGTATTGGCATTTTACAGTATAAAACTCACCAAGTTCAAATTTGATTTTAAAGCCACTCAATCTTTTTTTAAATTGATGTCCATCTGTTCATGGCTATTTTCAGATGAAAACAGGACCATGGTCTCCTCACTGATAGTGATTTTCCCAATCCCTGACTCTCGCTACAGTGCTCTAAATCCATGAAGATTTTAGTCAATTGTCTTCATAATCTGCCCTAGGATTTCTCAGTTTTGTTCTTAACATTTTTCTAATATATCAGTGGTCTTTTAACAGAAAGCATTTTAGAATAGGGAAGAGAAAAGTTAACTTTTTTGGACCCACACTTAAAGTCACACCCTCCCTAAAATTCCACACATGCAACAATAAACAGACTGATTCTAATGCACTGAGGGGTGCAGCCTTTCTGTGCCACTGTCCTGAAGGGCTCTTGCAAATTCAGATTCAGTCGTCTCTCCCAGCCTCCCATCCCATCACCTCAGCAACAGAAACCCTCGGATGCACAGGTCACTCCTCCGCAGCTTTGACAAGATCGCATTCCCCATGGGTGGTCTGGCTTTTACAAGTGTTTGGGCACAAATACATTAATGTGGCCTTTTTAAAGCAGCTGATTCTTCTATGCTTCCATGGAAAAATCATCATGCCAGTGCTCTACTTTCTAAAATACTTTTCTTAAAATTGAGCAAATCCAAATACTGCACAATTTCAGATTGTTGTTGATTCCTGGATTCCCATTGCCCTTCTGCCATCCCATCAAAAGCTTATGCATTGTATTCATGTTTTCAGCTCTGCTGTCCTCAGAGCATCTCCATGCTTTGCTGCACTGCAACGATATTTAGTATCCTGTCAGTTCCCCCGTGGCAAGGAATGCAACCAAATTTTTTGCTACTTAATCGGAACAAACTGTGAGCACTTAGAAACCAGACACAGGAAGGACTGTTCCTGACTACGATATCAAAATGCTTCCTAAATAGGTAAAATTGCTTTGGCCTATTGATAAGTAAGATGTGCCCTTAAATTTTTATTCTAATTGAGGGAAAAAAACAGTATTTCAAGAATCAGCTTTGTATTGATATTTGCAAATGAAGTTAATTCAATTTAGATTAGACACTGGGCACTTTTTTCATATAACAGGTTGTTCAGAGTCCCAGAAAATATTAAAATATTTTCTCCATGGTTGGAAGGAAACATTATTTGCAACAGCTGTAACCTGAAGGCAAAAGTGACTAATTCACTCGTAGATTATTAAAAAGCAGCAGGATGTACTCAAAATGAAAGGCCCTTAGTTCTTCAGATTGAGGTGACTAGTTAAGGAGAGAAACAGCAGGACTTTTCAAGGGTTCTTTTTGAGGTCTGAGTTCTAAGAAAGTAGCAAAGGCTTCTTAAATTTCCAGTGGCTCAGGAAAGAAGCTACCAAATTAAACTGATTGCTTTTAAAAGAAGGGAAAGAAGGGAGAGTGAATAGTGAATTATTCACAAGGGCCAATTAATGAAAATGTATGTGTGTATGTGTATGTGTGTGTGTGTGTGTGTTTAAGTAGCTGGTTTTCACAAAACACAAATAGGTGGGTCAACTCAAAAGGAAATCTAGAATGAAGGGCAAGTGGACATAAAAGTCCGTTTTAGATACCTAGCCACCAACTCTTGAACTTCCGGTCTGTTATCAAAAAACAGCCCACCACCTCCTGTTTCATGGCTATACATCTTTTTCAGGCTCGACCGCCTTGTCCCGAGAGACATTCTTTTTTCCTCCTTGGTTCTGTCCAGCTTCTATTTTACTCTTTTTTCTCTTCCCTGTAACCTCTGTCATTTTACAGCAGACTCTTGCTCTGTGCCATGACCTTGCCCGTGTTCTTTCAGGTCAGAGCTCCTTAACTTCTCCCTGACCCTGACTCCGGTTCTGGCTTCATTCTTGTCCTAGAACTGCTTGCCAAAGGGCTTCCTGACAGCTTTCTCTGAAGGTCGGGGGCAGTGTCAGCATGACTAAACAGCCCAATCAGTGCACATAAGCCCCTTGTTGACAGCATCTTCCCAGAGGTGGAAAGCACGAGTCAATTTCGAACTTGAAAATTTTGCATGGTTTCCAAATGTCCTGAATGTATTCTCCTGTTTCATGTGATTATCGCTTTGCAGCATGCTGCTGGCTACCTAAATCCCATGCAAATTGCTCAGAAGAGGTAGACTCAGTGAAAAACACTCTCCCAAATGTACCATTAGAACCAAGGATTATTCCCTACAAATCTAGCTCTAAGAAATGAAAAAGGGAGGTTATTATTAGTTTTAATATTAATCACAACTATTAACTGTTAATTTAGCCTAAATCATCTGCAAGGGAAATCTGTGCTGCTTGCTTGTTAGTTGAGTGGAGTGCATGATAATATTCTGTTGTGTGCTATGTGGCATACTCGGTTGCTAGGTTACCCAGAGCATCAGAAATTCAGGGAACAATGTACTTATATCTTTTTCAATTTTGAAAAATAAAATAGGTATTGACATAAAATACAGTGTGGCACTGAAGTAATTTTGTAGTGGAGAGATCAGAGGAAGGGGGCCTTTCATCTCGGTGACAGCAGTTTACTCCTCGTTGTGACTTACTGAGGGCAGTGGCAGGACAGCACAACAGGATGTCAGTCTCTGGAAGAATGCCTGTGGTCCCTGTACCCCAGCAACTGTTTCTTGAGTCAGGCTCCCCAAAGCCATCCAGCAGCTGCTGTTCTGAGCTGTGTCAACTGGTCCTACAGAAACCCATGACAGGCCCAGTGATGTATGGGCCTGCAAGGGAACAGCCAAGCCTTTCATGTTCAGAACAAATATGACAGATCTGGCTAAATTCCTTAGCCGGCTGGGGCCATGCCGAGAGCTTTTTTTCCCTTAAATGATTATTATTATTATCACCTTCCTACTCAGAGATAATGTCATAATTTACAGTCAGGCATTGTGTGACCCAAATGATTGATGCCACTTGGATGTGAATTGGTAGAGTTAATAATGGTCTTTCAGTAGGGCCCAGCATGGGAGGAATCTCTCTCAGAAAGGCCGTCTTCACTTTGATATTCTGCTCAAGACAGGAAGGTGGACTTCTGGGAGCCAACACTCCATCACGCTCTACTTCTGAAAGCATCCCCTGGGCCCTAGTGAAAACTAGGGATCGAGAAACCTCAAAAGCTCCTTTCTGTTCTTTCCAGAAGTACTTTTGATTTTGTGTAACCTTCAGCAGTGGATGTCACCACAGAAGACCCATTGAGATGTGTAGCTTTAATTCTCTGATGAAACAAGAAGTGGCCTTGGAAGGTATGTATCAAGACTCCAGACAAGGAATCTGCCCCATACCCTGCAGCACTATTCAGTAGGAACTCTTACTAAAGTAGATCGCTTCCATGTTCTTTATTCAACATGACCTTGGACTAAATGCTAAGAGGGAGTCAACAATGATTAAGATCTTTTTATCAGTTTACTTGTTATTTATTTTAACAATGATTAAGATAATACTCTAACGTTTAAACTGATTAAAACCAGTTGGAGCTGGTGTAGTAAATTTAAAGAAAGAAAAAGCAGAATGAGGGAGATTAGCATTCATTCACTCTGTGGTTGGTACTTCAATGCAATTTTGCAAAACTCACAAAAATTGAAATGGAATCTAAGAGATGTTAAGTACCTTGCCCTAGATCGGGCAGTGAGTAGAGAACCAGGATTCTAACCCAGATCTCTCTAATACTTTCCCTTGCTCTACATCTCAATGTAAAGATAGCAGTATGTGATGAGAATAATTCTTCAAAATCTGATACAAATTTCCTTGAAAATTAAAGAAAGGAACTATTCCTTCTGAATGAGGCCATCAGAGAAGTCTTCAAGGAAAGAATGGTGAAAATGTGGACCTTGAAGGATGAAAAAATTTCAACAGATGGAGAAGAGTGTATCTAGCACCGTAAAGATCAAGTCTGAGCAATTTTTTTTCTGTTTGGAGAGTCACTACACCTCTGTTTTCAGCACTGCCAAAAAGGAGAACTACTCTTTAAAATGATTAAACTTGGACAGCTTGTGCCATTAAGTAGCAACATTCATTTTTCTCAAACACTGCAGTTAACCCGTCCCTCTGAAACACATTATTAAGCTACACCATATAAACATCATTCACCTTGAATTTCCTTTCTAACTTTATACCTACCTCCAGTAATACCTCTCCTCCAAAGGCTCTGAAGCACTTTAACAACAGATGATATTATTACTATTTTACTGGCAATGACACTGAATCGTATCCACAGTGTCTAACATTCTCTGTCCTTGGAATTATCAACATGTACTAGTGATAAAGACTATTCTTTATGAACAGAAAAAACACAAGTGCAGTGAGACTTCCTAAGTAATGAAACGAGGCAAAATTGATTTACAAATACACAGTAGGTGGGCAATAAATAGTGAATAAAATCAAGTCTAACAATATATCAACATCCTCAAAAGCAACTTAGCTGAGGGTCCTACAGCTTTCAATTCTGAACTATTAATGTTGTCAGTTTTCAATAGCCCTCCATAGCCAACCCAGCAAAGCCCAAATGCATCAGCTTGGCATCAAGGTCCCTCTATAATTTGGCCCTAATCTGGACCTACATTTTCCAGAGTCTATATCCTGTGTGATTCTGGGTGAGTAGACCACAAGAGAAAGTTTCATGGGATTTGGAAGCCAAAAATGAGACAGGAGTCATTATGTTCTGAAAGCCAGTCACTGGAGGGTACCAGGCTCCATTGCCATTCACACACAGTGACGCTAAACCTGCTGGGATCACCTTCTTGCCTTCAGCAGGGCACTCATGTCATCAAGGTTACAGGTGGTGGTAGACGCAGCTTCTAATGCAGCATCTGTCTTTGCTCTCTCCCTCTTTATGTCCAGCTTCTCTTCCCAACTGCCAGTGCCGCTGACCCATGGGCCCACCCCCAGGAGCAGAGTAACAACCTTCCATAGACTCCTTCCCCAGCTCCCAAAATTGTGTGTAGTCACCTCCCTGCAATATGCCCCGTATTTCCTATCACTCTTAGTGTGTCTTCTTCCCTGATCAAGCCCAAACAAATACATTACCTATATACACTAACTATCTTTATATCCCACTCCTGTTTTCACACACCATACCTCAAAGAGAATTCATCATCCTGTTTCATTCCATTAATTTCCCCTAGGATGCCATTCTTTGCTTCCCTACTTTTGAGGTAATAATAATAGCCAACATTTAACATAAAACTTACTGTGTGATAGAAACTCTTCCAAGTACTTTAGAGAAAAAATGGCCATAGGATATTGCAGGCCTATTTCTGCAGGATAAGGGCCAGACCTAGAAATGACTTACATCTCTTCTATTCACATCCTATTGGCTATAAGCCAGTCACATGGGTCCATTCTAACCACCAGGGAGCCTGCACCATGTAGAGGAGTACATGGTGATTGTCAAACATTGACAGCCTCCATCATGCTCATCCTTCAGCTTTCATTCTCCTCCATGAATACTGCCTTCTAAGCAGAATGAATCTCTATTTCCTCAATATCCAAAGAACTGTGTTTACAAATGTATTTTATCAAATTAAAAAAAGAAAGAACCCGAACATTTTTAAGTCAATTTATCATGCCACCATAGAATGAAAAACAGTACTCTTTTAGTCTTGGTGGGAATGTAAATTAGTGTAGAAAACAGTACGGAGATTACTCAAAAAACTAAAATTAGAACTACCACAAAATCCAGCAATTCCTCTCCTGGGTATACATCCAGAAAAAAATGAAAACACTAATTCAAAAAGATACATGCACCCCAGTATTCATAACATTATTTACAATAGCCAAGATATGGAAGTAACCTAAGTGTCCCATCAACAGATGAGCGAGTTAAGAAGATGTGGTATATATATATATATATATATATATATACACACACACACATACATACATACATATACACAATGGAATATTACTCAGCCATAAAAAGAATGAAATTTTGCCATTTGCAACAACATGGATGAAACGATGGTATAATGCTTAGTGAAATAAGTCAGAGAAAAACAAATACTGTATGATATCACTTATATGTGGAATCTAAACAATAAAACATGGCTAGTGAATATAACAATAAAGAAGCAGACTCACAGATATAGAGGACAAACTAGTGGGGAGAGGAAAGGGAGGAGGGGCGAGATGGGGGTAGAGAATTAAGAGGTACAACTACTATGTATAAAATAGGTAAGCTACAAGGATATATTGTACAGAATATGAACTATAGCCAAAGTTTATAATTAAAAATGGAGTATAATCTATAAAAATTTTTAATCACCGTTATACACCTAAAACTAATATAATAAGTCAATTATACCTCAATAAAAAGAAAAAAGTAAAACAATTCTCTTTGTCCCAGTTCTTCAAGAACCCTCCATCCCTCTGCTCCTTCCTAGGCTGTCCTGTAGACTTGCTACTCTGTTGTCATCCCAGTTACTCCTTCCTCTTCTTTCCTGTGTGGAATCCATGTGTCCTACTTCCCATGTCTTTTTCTATTTTAGCTATGCCTTCATTTTGTTAAAGCAAGTCATAAGTGGCTTCTACAGATGGGTGCTTTGGAAACAAATATTCTGAGATCTTGTATGCAAAATGTGTTTGGTCTGCTGGGTACTTAATTTTAATTTATAGTTTGAATGGATATAGAATTCCAAGCTTCCTTTGCTGCTACTAAGAGTTTGATGTCATAATTCTTGATCCTTTCTATGTGAACTACTTTTCCTCTCCTGCCTTTTAAAGATGCTTCTTTATATTCTTCTT